>NC_081406.1:180631005-180931005 GCF_030272615.1 Cryptomeria japonica | reverse complement strand
GAAGAAGGTAATTGAACACATTTTTAGTTGTACAATTGTTTGAAAATGTTGAAATCAAGTATTAGTTGGGGTTTGTAGATTGATTAGTGTTTTTTTGTCTATTTTACATGTACAACGACCATTGAGCTATGCAGATTTGTTGAATGCACCTGATTCGCCCGTGGATCAAGAGAGGGCGGAGGTATGTAGCTCTACTTTATTTTCTTGATTTCATGATTATATGCATGTGTACATGTGAACTTGTGATATATTATAATATTATAATTTTTTCATATGGGAAATATCCATACCTATTTCATCAATGGCGAACCCTCCTCCTTGCACTGGAGAAGCATCTCAGGATCCGGTACAGTTTTGTTTGATATGTAAAATTAATTGTTTTTAACCTTCAATACTTATCATTATATTAATTGTATTTAATCTTTGAACATTTTTTGTATAGGTAATAGTGATAGTTTCTACATCGATGGTGAGCCATCCTCAATTCATTGGAGAAGCATCTCAGGCACAGGTACGTCATTGTTCTCTATATTATAGCTTTTAAGTGTTTTTGATATATTTATGTTAGTACATTGTATTAATTGTACATTTAATCTATAATAGACCCCTTTGTGGTACGGCCATAACATGAATCCATTTAAGTATGTCTTCAAGAAAACTCCTAAGAGTGACAAGGAGAGGAGAGCGAAGACATTAGCTCCTAGATCAGCCGATGAGGTAATCTACATTTCAATTGCAAAGGAATTAAAGTTAAATGCATAATTATGTTGTTAATTGTGAACTATTTTCTACAAAATAATTCTAACTTGGCTTTTGAATTGTGGTTTTGCAGCCATCTATAGAGCCACGTACTGCATCGAAGAGGCTTGATTTTGATGATCCACCACAAGTTTAGGATCATATAGTGTTAGTTTTGGTCATAGAATGACCAATACATGTATATATATTCTACATTTTTATTGTATATTGATTTGGACATGGGATATGCCACATTTTTGTAATACTTGTATTGACTTGACATACATGCCTTTTTTTATATATATAAATACCGATATTTGATCCAATAAATGTGTACCGAGTTCATTATTTTGTATTCATTGTATTTTATGGTTGTCCTTTTATAAATTTAAATGAATATTTGCATATGTAATCAATAATATGAATATAAACAACAAAAATATATGATATAAAACATTGCAGTCATGGAATATGATTTGATAAAATTTCTAAAATGTTGAATTAACCCTACAAAACTCCTTGTATTCAGTTCATTATTGTGTATTCACTATATTTGGTGGCTGACCTTTTATAAATTTAAATGAATATTTGCATATGTAATCAACAATATGAATATAAACATAAAAAATCGACAATATGAATATAAACAACAATATGTGTTTGGTGCGAGAGCACCCTCACGCTCGCAATGGTCAAATTTTGTTCATCGTGTGCACAAACTGACATTGCGAGCATGTCCAGGTAGGTAGGTTTACACTAGGCATGCCCCTATCGTGCATCCCAAAGCATCAGAACGTTGAGAGTCATACCATACCGGTGTGATCTCTCAAGTGCCTTGAGTTGAAAAAATTGTCAAAACTTGATAGACTATTTCTTCAAATTCAGGACACATATGGCTGATTCATTTGAACTCATGGGGTCATGTGAGGCTCCTCTACAATGGCCTGTCTCAGTTTTTTAGGAGTCAGAGCCATTTTCAATTGGTAGCATTTTTTCGCCTACTGCAAAAACCGTCAGTTGCATGCAATGTAAAGTTGCCAGATTGGATAGAATTGATTAGGTTTGTCGTTTGCACAAACCAACATCATGAGCACATCTAGGTGGGAAGGTTTACGCTAGGCATGCCCCTGTCATGCATCCCAAAGCGCCAGAACATCAAGAGTCATACCATACCGGTGCGATCTCTCAAGTGCCCTGAGTCCAAAAAAATGTCAAAACTTGACGGACTGTTTCTTCAAATATAGGACACATATGGTCAATCCGTTTGAACTTGTGAGGTCGCGTGAGGCTCCTCTAAAATGGCCTATCTCAATTTTTTACGAGTCAAAGCCATTTTCAATTGGTAGCATTTTTTCACCTGCTGCAAAAACTGTCTGTTACATGCAATGCAAAGTTTCCAGATTGGCTAGAATTGATTCGGTTCATCATGTGCACAAAACGATGTCACAAGTGTGTTTGGGTGGGCTGGTTTACCCTAGGCATTCCCCTTTTGTGCATCCCAAAGTGTCAGAACGTCGAGAGTCATACCATATTAGTGTGATCTCTCAAGTGCCTTGAGTCCAAAAAATTATCAAAACTTGACAGACTGTTTCTTCAAATCTAGGACACATATGGTCAATCCGTTTGAACTCATGGGGTTTCCTGAGGCTCCTATACAATGACCTTTCTTAGTTTTTTACGAGTTGGAGCCATTTTTGATTGGTAGCATTTTTTCGCTTGCTGCAAAAACTGTCAGTTTCATGCAATGCAAAGTTGCCAGATTGGCTATAATTGATTCGGTTCATCATGTGCACAAATCAACGTCATGAGAATGTCTAGGTGGGAAGGTTTATGCTAGGCATGCCCCTATCATACATCCCAAAGCATCAGAATGTCAAGAGTCGTACTATACCGGTGGGAGAGAAGAAGGGGTATGGAGGAAGAGATGGAGAGAGAGAGAGAGGGAGAGGGGGGAGAGATAGAGGGAGGGAGAGAGGGAGAGAAGAGGGGGGAGGGAAGGAGGGAGATGGAGAGAGAGGGAGAGGGAGAGAGAGAGGGAAGGAAGGAGAGGGAGAGAGAGAGAGGGGGGAGGGAAGGTAGAGAGAGGGAGAGAGGTAGAGGGAGTGAGAGAGGGAGAGAAGAGGGGGGAGGGTGGGAGAGAAAAAGGGGCATGGAGGAAGGGAGGGAGAGAGAGAGAGAGGGAGAGGGGGGCGAGTAGGGGGGAGGAAGAGAGGATGGGGGTGGAAGGGAAGGAGGGTGGGAGAGAAGAAGGGGTATGGAGGAAGGGGGAGGGAGAGTAGGGGGAGGGAAGGAGGGAGAGGGAGAGAGAGGGAGAGAGAGGGAGAGGGAGAGAGAGAGAGGGAGGGAGAGAGAGGGAGAGAGAGGGAAGGGGGAGGGAAGGTAGAGAGAGGGAGAGAGATAGAGGGGGGAAAAAGGGAAGGAGGGAGGGAGGGTGGGAGAGAAGAAGGGGTGTGGATGAAGGGAGAGGGAGAGTAGGGGGAGGGAGGGAGAGGAGGGGGAGAGGGAGAGAGAGAGGGGGGAGGGAGAGGGAGAGAGAGGGAGAGGGAGAGAGAGAGGGAAGGAGAGAGAGAGGGAGAGAGAGAGGGGGAGGGAAGGTAGAGAGAGGGAGAGAGGTAGAGGGAGGGAGAGAGGGAGAGAAGAGGGGGGAGGGTGGGAGAGAAGAAGGGGTATGGAGAGAGAGAGAGAGAGAGAGAGAGAGAGAGAGAGAGAGAGAGAGAGAGAAGGAGGGAGAGGGAGAGAGAGAGAGGGGGAGAGAGAGAGAGGGAAGGAGGGAGAGGGAGAGAGAGGGAGAGAGAGAGAGGGGAGAGGAAAGGTAGAGAGAGGGAGAGAGGTAGAGGGAGGGAGAGAGGGAGAGAAGAGGGGGGTGGGTGGGAGAGAAGAAGGGGTATGGAGGAAGAGAGGGAGAGAGAGAGAGAGGGAGAGGGGGGAGAGGTAGAGGGAGGGAGAGATGGAGAGAAGAGGGGGGAGGAAATGAGGGAGAGGGAGAGGGAGAGGGAGAGAGAGGGATAGGGGGAGAGAGAGAGAGAGAGAGAGAGAGAGAGAGAGGGGGGGGGTGGGAGAGAAGAAGGGGTATGGAGGAAGAGAGGGAGAGAGAGAGAGAGGGAGAGGGGGGAGAGGTGGAGGGAGGGAGAGAGGGAGAGAAGAGGGGGGAGGGAAGGAGGGAGAGGGAGAGAGAGGTAGAGGGAGAGAGAGAGGGAAGGAGGGAGAGGGAGAGAGAGGGAGAGAGAGAGGGGAGGGAAGGTAGAGAGAGGGAGAGAGGTAGAGGGAGGGAGAGAGGGAGAGAGGTAGAGGGAGGGAGAGAGGGAGAGAAGGTGGGGAGGGAAGGAGGGAGACGGAGAGAGAAAGGACACAAGACACCATAAGACTGATCTTGATCATGACTATATGAATTACAAAAGAAGATAAAGAGGGAGGGAGAGAAGAAGAGAAAGAGGGATGGGGTATGGATGAAGGGAGAAGGGGAGAGAGTGAGAGAGAGAGGGATGGGGTATGGAGGAAGGGAGAAGGGGAGAGAGAGAGAGGGAGAGGGAGATATGGAGAGAAGAAGGAGGGGGGACAAAGGGAGAGGAAGAGATATCGAATCGGGGACACAATATGACACTATATGACACTATATTATCCCTATAGCACACCATAGGACCTATAACGACACTAAATGGTGTCCTAAGGGGTCATAGAACACCATAGGACCCTTTAGAACACCATATGGTGTTGTTATGGGTCACTGGTGTCCCGAGGGGTCTTAAGGGGTCACAAGACACCATATGACCTCTTAGGAAACAATACGACCTCTAATGACACCTAAGGGGTCATATGGTGGGCTAATAAAATGATATATTAAATTTAAAGTTATGAATAGAACATCATACAACGAGATTCCAAGTGAACAAACAATGAGGCTTCACTAAAAAGCAAGTGTAAGAGCTTGACCTAACCCTAAGACTTCTACCTAAGTTCTAAAACATATAATGATATCAAATTTGCAAGGTTATAAGACTAATCTTGATTGTGACTATAGGAATTACACACTTGATTTCTTTCATGGGTATGTACCGTTCCAAGCTGTTTGACAAGTGATGATCATCATATACTACCACCGCCATGCATACAACAAACTTTAATTTCTTTAGGTGACACGCGTTGTGTAACAACATGGGAACTCTCGCATACCCACCACTATCATTCTACAGGACATCATCTATGTTACTCTCCCTCTTTCTCTTCCTACCTATTGTTTCCTTTTGAAAAACATATTGTAGGTACTCTGACTCATCATGTTACTTTGTTGACACTATTATCCACATTTGCTCTGCTCATTAAAAACACATTCAAGAAGAATATTGCTGCAGGTTTCCTTGTTTGTCATGGTAATACACCTGTGGTTCAATTTCAAACCCTATTCCTCCTATTCAATATACACACACAAATCCATCAGTCAATTTTTTTAGGAGAGCATACATGATAAAAATCAAAGAGGAAGTTGCATACAAGAAATAAGTTCACTTAATTCTATAGAAGTGCAAACACAGTTGTAGTGGGGTATGGAGGGAGGGAGGGAGAGAAGAAGAGAAAGAGGAATGGGGAATGGAGGAAGGGAGAAGGGGAGAGAGCGAGAGAGAGAGGGATGGGGTATGGAGGAAGGGATAAGGGGAGAGAGATAGGGATGGGGTATGGAGGAAGGGAGAAGGGGAGAGAGAGAGGGATGGGGTATGGAGGAAGGGAGAAGGGGAGGGAGAGAGAGAGAGAGAGAGAGAGAGAGAGAGAGAGAGAGAGGCACCTTGTATGTGTTTGAGAGGGGAAGACAATATGCTTACACGTGTATATATATATTTAATATATTATATATTATATGTATATACACATATTATATATTACATATATTATATTTATATACACATAGTATATATAGAATATCATATTATACAATAGTGCATACACAATGTTTATAGTAAAAAGGGCGCGTACGTGCTGTTTATAGGAAAACAAGTGCGTACACGCTGCTTACACCATAAGTACCCCGTACGCACTTTTTAAACTTGTAGTACCCCGTATGCGCTTTTGACTGTGTAGGCTTGGAAATAGGCCTGGATGACAAAGCTACAGTTTGGAAGTTTGATTTCCCTCCAATTCTCTCATTTTTGATGAGTTTTATTTTATCAACTTGGTTTATCGACTTTGTCATCATCATGTTTACACTTCATCAAGTGGGTATTTCTAAAATTGCCACCATATTTTCACCCATCTTCTGGGCTTTCTAACTATATATATTTTTTTCAATTTGAACAACAATAACATATTATTATTGAATTTCTTTTACCACTGTCTCCATAGTTCTCACAGACAGGTGCACCATTTTTTGAATAAATTTTTATATACTTATCTAAATTTTAAAAAATTTATATATTATTGTAGTGCACTTGATTCTTTACAATTTTCAAAAAATAAATTTGTATTTTCGATTTGTTTAGTGCAACTTATGCTTCGCGCACGAACAGGTACCTAATTTTCAGGATGTGCTCGATTGGAAAAATCATAAAAACAAAAATACTCAACAAACAATTACAAAAAAACGCTCTTCTAGTTCTCACTCTTAACTATCTTTTTTCCAAAGGATTTGTCAAAATCCTAAATCTAACTATGACTTTTTTGATGCGCACGTCAGACACTATGTTTTGTTTTTAAAAAAAAATCAAGGTTAGTTTTTTGTGCGCAAAGGATTTGAACCCCTTAATTTTATCCAATTTTGAAAAAGTTTAGTAGTTTGGAAAATAGATTCAGAGTAATACAATATTTGTTGTTTGATTATCTTCATATCTTGAGTGGATGACTTTCAAATTTTGCCTCCAAGTTCAGGTTCCCCTGATTTTAGAAAAAAAGTGTCCACCTATACCCCCTTTTTGACCACCATCTTTGTGCACTTACCCAGTATAGTTTTCATGTTTATGCCCAACAATTGATGTCATAAATTTTTTCTCTTAAAATTGATTGATTATGTAGAATATCCAATCAATTTATATCAACAATTTTACATATTTTAATTTATATAATTTATTTTTCTTTTGTTCAAAATTATAGTATCTATGTTTTACCTTAATTTAATGTCCTAGATTTTATTTTAATTCCATTATCTTTAATAATTATTTATAAACATAAAAAATAATTTTGACTACAATATCTTTGTTGAATATATCTTCAATCTTATAATTTCACTATAATTGTTGCAGAGGTGTTGTGCATAAAAGCATAATTCCATATTTCTAATCTTGTCTTATTTGCTCAATGTTTTTAGTCTCTATGGATAATATTTGTAGACTTGTTCGTATTATAGAAGCATAATTTCATATTGTTCAATTTATCATTATAGACTTGTTTATATACATTCCTAATTATGTGATCATTCTTAAACATCATATCTAGTTCAATAGTCAAAAGTTAATTTTGGCTACTAAAAATACGCTAAACCTTTTTTAACTTTTTAGTATAGATGAAGTGTAAAATTATTATTGATCATTTTATCATTGAATAAAATGATATATAAGAATGATATTTCAATAAATAATTATCAAAGTGATAAATTCCATATTTCGTCTCTTCTGTATAGATAGTCTTTATAAACTTCTTCAGAATTCTAGATTTGAAGTCTATCTTTATTAATGGACTATCTTTTTCATTTTTAAAACAAAGAAAAGTCGCTTTCTAGTTGTTTCAATAACAATGTCCAATCCCTTTTTGTTTTCCCTTGCCCATTTTTTCATTCTTTTTAAGTACAATTGTGTTTCTGGATATTCTTAAATCAGATTTGTTTGCTCTAGATGTCAACATATTAATGGTGTATATGGGAGGAAGATATAAGTACATGATAGGGAGTTTGGTAGGAAAGTACTCAAAAGGCCAATTTGCTCAAGAAGTTTAATTTGCTACCCCAAAACATGTTTGAGTCTTCTATATGTGGTTACAAAACAGTCTTGAAGGTTATAGTGTCAAGTACTTCCAGTATCACCTTCCTAGCAAACTCCCCTTAAGGTGTTGGCTCATACCCATGCTCAAAATTACTCAAGTTACTCACACCACCCAACTACTCATTCTCAACCCTTTCTCTTAGGAAAACAAACCTCTATTTCAGAGAGCTTTAGGAGTCATTTGCAAGGACAAGTAAGGGTAGCAAAGTTTTCTTCAAAGTTAGATGCTCACAAGTTGGTTTTAGGCTCATAGCCCTTAACTACTCAACCTCCAATCAAAGGTCAAAAACCTCCAAAAGAGGCTGCACACTACCCAAGGCTCCAAATATCACTTGTTTGACTGTTTGTTAATTTTCACAAGCCCCCAATTCCTCCTTAAAAACAGGTTTGGGCATTCTTTCAAAAACTGTCATTTTTGTGTGTTATGCAACAAAGGGCTACTAGCCTGTGGAGGGCTAATTGGGCATGTTTTTGTTCACCCTGCCCAATGATGGGTTTAAAGACCATGAAACTTGTTTTGGATGAAGTTAAATAGGTCATACCAAGGAGATTTTCATGGTTTTAGGTTCAACCAAGTGAGTTTAATGACTGTCCACAAAAATTGGCTTAAAAGTAGGGTTTTGGAGGGTTTGGAAGTGTAATCGCTGGGTTTGTTTTCTTATGCACCTCTTCAAGTGCCTAGGCCTTCATGAGACCTCTATCATAGCTCCACCATGCTTCCCCTACCTCTGCCTTGTAATCATAATTCCAAACACTTGGCAAACAATATGAAAGTGGAGAGAAACATCACTGTGACTACTAACTTGCTACCCTTTACTAGTCAGGTTGCTGCTGCACTTTTTGGACCTGTTTTACAAGAAATATCAATTTTCACAAAGCCTCTATGAGGTCTTCAAACATTTAACAAACCTCCTATTACATTGCCTTCATGATTCAAGCTAGGATTATGCTCTTAAAGTATTCCATGGGCATTTTGCCAAAAACAAGTCGTAAAAATAGTGAGCTCACTGTTTGATTATAAAATGAGAAAGATTAAGTAAGAACAAGATAAAATAGCCATTCAAGAAGATACTCAATTCCCTTGGCCAAATGTCTAGGCCTCTGTCACATTCATTTTCTCACCCAAATTACTTTTGAGTGCAAACCTTGAGTTTTGTTTATGCTACTAGCCAAATGACAAACACTTGCCTAGTATTCACTCAAGTGCATCTTCAAAACACTTCTCTGGCATAAAAAGAAATATATGTACACTATATACAAATGAATCAACTTGGAAAAATCCATTGAAGGGATCCTAGACCTGGATCAACTAAGTTGATGCATTTTAAAACTCCAAACCCCTGGCAGGGTAGCAGGCTCATAGTTTGCAAATATTTTTGTACAAACCAATTTACAAAAGAAACCAAAATGATAATCACTTGTGGTGCATGGAATAACCAATATGAAAACCTCCTAGAAGGTACAATACGGAAAAGATTGCTACAGTATAGACTTTTACTCCAAGGAAGAAGAAAACAGTCATAAAAGCCAAAAAAACATGATTTCTATTAAGATTCTCTTGTAAATACAATCACCAACCCTTTCTAGGGAAAAGGGAGGCCTTTTATAGTTTTTCTAGTTGGTTATCAAGCCTTAGTACAGACATGGGGCTTCCATAACTCCATCTTGCAAGAAAAGTAAAAAAAAATGACAACTTTTACAACTTTTCAGGCCAAATGACAACATTTCTTGCTCCAAGATGCATTTTTCACAATCTAAACTTATCAACTTGTCTAAACAACTTAGAAATGCCTAAAAACACCTAAAAAACATGTTCCAATTCTTTGGAAAGCATTAGAAGACCTTTTTGGCAATTTTGCACATTTTTGCCAAAACTTGTCAACTCAAGGCCTAAAAGGCAAAACTTGATCTCTAGAGCCCCAAATGAGATCAAAACCACTAAACATGACCCAAAAAAACCTAAAACAACATAATCAACCTAAAAAAAGACTTTACAAACATAAAAGAATTAAATACTCAAAAATGGGAGTTTTACTCAACTAGGTGCTCTTGCACCATACTCCCCCCAAAACAAAGAAGTCATGTGACTCCTTGAGGCAGAAAAGAAGAAGGAATGCCAACTTTGTGAAAGTCAGCTTTAGGTATCCAGGTGGCCTCTGAGGTTGGCTTCTCCTTCCATTTGATGAGATGCTCCATGTAGGTGTGATTCCTTGTCTTTTTGAGAATTCTGGAGTCTAGAACTTGTTCTACTTGGGGAAAAGAAAGAGAAGGGAGAGATAGATCAGAAAGGGATTTGGAAAAATTTGAAACTCTTTGAACCTCCTTAGGTGGCTTCCCTTTTAAAGCAATCAGATCTACAACATTAAAAATGGGGGACAAAGAAACATTAGTAGGCAAATCAACTTTGTAAGCATTAGACCCATACTTAGCCAAGATCTTGGAAGGGCCTATCCTCCTCATCTGAAGCTTTCTTGGAACTCCCTTTTGTAGCCTTTCCTTATTCAAATGAACCATCACATAATCACCTATGGAAAACTGAACATCTCTCTTTGTAGCATCCACTCTTGTCTTGACTTTTTTAGAGGTATCTTGGAGAGCTTGTCTCACTTGCTCATGAACCTCCTTCAAGGAGTGAGCCATGTTATCTGCTGTCCCACTCTTATGCTGCAAGTTAGTGATATCCCTCAACTCCATTATACCCATTGGATGCATACCATAAAAAACTTCAAATGGACTCTTACCTATAGACCAGTTAGCACTATCATTATAGGCATATTCTGCTTGATGAATGAGCTGATCCCAACTCTGCCCATAGTCCTCTGTCAAGCACCTAAGCATGTTTCCAAGAGACTTGTTCACAACTTCAGTTTGACCATCAGTTTGTGGATGATAAGCTGAACCAAAAGAGAGATTAGTACCCAATCTCTTCCACAATGTTTTCCAGAAATGACGAAGAAACTTAACATCCCTATCTAAAACAATGTTAGTAGGCAAACCATGAATTCTAACAACTTCTTTGAAAAATAAATAGGCAATATGACTTGCATCATGCGTTGTCTTGCAAGGAATGAAGTGAGCCATTTTGCTGAATCTATCAACTACTACAAAGATGCTATCAAATCCTGCTTGAGTTCTAGGTAATTCGACTACAAAATCCATACTAATGCAATCCCAAGGCCTATGTGGAATGGGAAGAGGCTGATATAAACCAACATTAGAGGAATTACCTTTTGTTTTCTGGCATACCAAGCACTTCTCAACATACCTCCTGATGTCCTTCTGCTTTTTAGGCCAATAACAGAACCTTTGAACCAGTTCTAAGGTCTTGTTGAGACTGAAATGTCCACTTAAGCACCCATTGTGCTTCTCTTGAATGTGTTTCTCTCTCATAGAACCCTTTGGAACACATAAGTGTCCACCCCTGAATAACAAACCATCCTGCAAAGTGAAATCAACATATGCACCATGGAAGTTATTCTCAAAATTTTTACAAACTTTATAAGCTTCAGCAAAATCATCATCAGTAGGATACATGTCCTTGAAACTATCAATACCAATGCTCTGAACTTTAATCTCATGAATAGTTAACAACCTTCTACTCAAAGAATCTACTACTTTATTCAACTGACCCTTCTTATGCTTAAGAGTAAAAGTGTAAGCTTGCAAGTATTCTACCCATTTAACATGCCTATGATTCAGTTTATCCTATGAGTTCAAGAAACTGAGTGCCTGATTATCTGTGTATACAACAAACTCTTTAGGAAGAAGATAGTGTATCCATTTCCTAAGTGCTTGTACTAATGCATAGAGTTCTAAATCATAGGAAGATTACTTTTTTTTTGCATCATTCAATTTCTCACTAAAGAATGCAACCAGTCTATTTTCTTGACTTAAAACAACTCCTACTGTAATATTGCTAGCATCACATTCAATAGTAAAAAGCTTATCAAAACTAGGTAAAATGAGCACTGGTTGAGTAGCTACTTTAGTTTTCATTAATTCAAACCCCTTATTGGCTGCACTTGTCCATTAAAACTTTACCTTTACACCCCCTTTGATGGTGTCCAACATTGGAGCACAAATCTCACTGAATCCCCTGATGAATTTCCTGTAAAACTGTGCCAAACCATGGAAGCTTCTGACATCACTGGCTATCTTAGGAGTTGGCCAACTAGTTATTGCTCCCACTTTTGAGTGATCCATTTTCAGATTGCCTCCCGATACAACAAAACCAAGATAGACCAATTCTTGCTTCATAAAATCACATTTTTCAAGATTAATGGTTAGCCGTTCATCAAATAACTATTTCAGAACATTAGCTAAATGCTGTAAGTGCTCTTCCTTAGTCTTGCTGAAAATAAGAATATCATCTAAATACACTACAACAAATTTGCCAATGAAATCATGTAAAACTTCATTCATGAGTCTCATGAATGTGTTGGGAGCATTAGAGAGTCCAAAAGGCATGACTAGCTACTCAGAGAGACCCTCATTTGTTTTGAAAGCTATCTTCCACTCATCCCCCTCTTTGATTCTTATCTAATGGTAGCCACTCTTCAAATCAATCTTACTGAAATATTGTGCACCCCCCAAAGAATCCATCAAGTCCTCTATCATGGGTATGGGAAATCTGTATCTAATGGTGATCTTTTTTATGGCTTTGGAATCTGTGCAAAGTCTCCATGTACCACCCTTCTTAGGTGCCAACACTGTAGGTACTACACAAGGACTAATTATTTTCCTAATCAGCCTTTGGTCTAAGAGTTCTTGTATTTGTCTTGCTACCTCTTTGTTTTGTTTAGGGGTCATCTTGTAGGCTGCCTTATTGGGCAAAGAGGCTCCATGTATGAAATCAATTTTATGGCTAATGGCTCTAGGAGGTGGTAAGGCTGCAGGTGTACCATCACTAATTATTTGTTTGAAGTTATCAAGGATTTTCTGCACCTCATATGGTATCTCAACTTTCCTTTCTACCTGTAGACACTCAAAATTGTCATGTCTAATTAAATAAATATTTTATTTATTTAATTATCTAAGCCTAATTCTTCTATTAATTAAATAAATTTTTATTTATTTAATTAATTCATTTATCCTCTTCTAGCCTTATTTCTCATTTAAATAAATACATTTATTTATTTAAATTATCCCTTTCCTAAATTAAATAAATATTTTATTTATTTAATTGTCCTACTTCTTCTATTAATTAAATAAATCTTTATTTATTTAATTAATTCATTATCCTTTTCTACACATGACACATGTCATTCATCTCTTATTTCCTACACTACCTACCTCTTTCATTATTTTGGTATTTCTTATACCTACCCTCTAATCCTAGCCGACCTCTCTTTTTACACCTCTCAATCTTAACCCTCCATTTCTTATTGTGTCTTCTATTTAAGGAGATGCTTTCTTCATTGACAAACCCTAATGACTAATGACTGATTTTGGAGGACTTGGCTACACTACAATTCTACTTGCAACCACATTCCGTTCTTTATTGAGCTCTTGTGCACATAAAAATCTGAGAGCAAGCATATCAAACAAGATCAATGGAGATAGGAAGAATGGAGATCAAAACCCTAGTGGACATGTGATGGTATAATCTTTGTGATTTTGAGTTATTTTGCATTGTCTTAGGTTATCTTCATATGTTATGGTGGATCTTTGTTCATTGTTAGGCTAGGGTTTGGTGGTTGAATCCATTTTAGTCTTTCAATATTGTTGTTTATTGTTATCCATTTTCACCATATACATTTTGGCACGCCCGGTGGGACTCTTGTCCCTTTGCATTTAACATTTTGTTGCAGATTTTGCATTTTTGAAGTTGCAGATCGGACGATTTCGACGACATTTTAGGTTTTTTCCGCGTCTACGAGTGTTCGGATCGCGTTTTTGTATTTCAGAGGCGTCTGTGATATCTTGGATCGCGTCTGTGTTTCTGTCATTTTCTATTTTTGCAGGTTTCCGAAAGTCGCGTCTGTGATCCCGAATCGCGTCTGTGCACCATCTGATCGCGTCTGTAGAAGAAAGAGGCGTCTGTGTTCTTAGATCGCGTCTGCGAATCACAGAACCGCGTCTGTGTCTGGTATAACAACGTCTGTGCATTCTGTTTTGCAAATTTTTTTAAGTTTTTCGATTCGGGTTTTCGGATTTTGTACTTAGGGTTCCAGATCTGGTTTATTTTTGCCTAACCTTTGCAGATCTAGCTAACCTGATTTGTGCAGCTTGCTTTGGAGGCAAATACGTTTTTGTTGAAGGCCCCTTTTCACAAAGTCTTTTTGGGTTTTCTAAAAATTTACCTAACTTGTGTGCTTGCAGGAAGGGGTTATCATTTGAAACAACCCAAACTACTAACAATTTTGTTGCAGGGCCTTGGCTAGGGTTTTGTAAATTTTATTGTGTGCCTTGTCTTCATAACTTAGCAAACACTTCAATTGGTGCACTAAAATTGAACCATTGTCTTTTGTGTCTTGAGCAATAGGCTCTTTTGTTTATTCTTTAGAGGGCCTGTCTTCCCGTGTGGTCATTAGGACTACTAGTGAGAAGAGAACGACCCAAGTGGTAGCAAAAGAAAAGCCATCTTCTTCCAAGCCACTATAATCAAATGTATTCATGGTGAAAACTATGAATAACGTGTGCTGATTAGTTCATACCGACACTATGTCTCCCCATAAACCCGTTTGATCAAATTTATTTGATCATTTGTAGGGCGTAACCCCTACCAGCTGGGAGCCTTCTGTATTTACAGAGCTGAAAGTGCCACATGTATGGCCACACGAGCGGATGCCCTTACTAGCACCATTTTGTTTTAGATGCCCAAATCCTTCTAGTTGTTGAGGCAGGAGGTCGGACCTCTGGTAGCGGCCCACACACATACGGTTCTTAGTAGAGATACAAAGTTCGCCATGGGGAGTTTTCATGGGGACTGATGCTTGGCTGACCCGAGAAGTGAGTGCCGAGAGCCAGTGAGGTCAAGCATCTAAGTATCCGCTCTGAATAGCGTAGCCTCGGGGGTAAAACCCCATGTGGGATCAACAATTATTGTCCTGGCCAGCCATAAGAATTGTGCTTGACTTATGATAAACATTCAAACAATCAAGACAAAACAGCAAAACATTGTGTCTTTTGTGTCTTCAAGTGTATGCAAAAACTTTTTACATCAAACAACACACTTTTTGGAGTCTAAACAGTCTGCAAACATTGGGTCATCAACACTGTGTCCTCTTGTCACGAAAAACAGTCGAAAAATCAGATTTGGTCACAGCAAAACAAATTCACAGATAGGAAAGATTGCACTAAGGTTGCAGAAACGCGTCTGTGTCGGTTAAAATCGCGTCTGTGTATGATAAACGCGTCTGTGAAGTACAGAATAGCGTCTGTGTTTTTATCAGCGTCTGTGTCGAACATAGACACGTCTGTGTCTGGAAATCGCGTCTGTGAAGTATACAGGCGCGTCTGTGTCCACAATTGCAAAAAACTGTTACAGTCCCAGCAAACATCAACAGGAAAATCTCAGAATCACGTCTGCGTCAAACAGAATAGCGTCTGTGTCTTAAAACCGCGTCTGTGAAGTATACAGAGGCGTCTGTGTCAGGATTTGAAAAGTTTAACAGTCAAGCAAACAAAGAAATCAGTTTCGGCATACTTGAGCTTCCTAGGTTGTCTCTTCAGATTTCATCTAGCATTCAGCCTGTTCTAAGGTCTTACACAGTCCATCATTGCTTCATACCTCATTTTACATTCATACTTGTCTAAACTTGAGTCAAAAGGTCACTTGCTTGTCCTCATCATACTTTGTCAACACACTACATACAACAACACTTTGCTAAGTGGTCCCTCATCAAGGTTTCTTACCTTTGGGTCTCATTTGGTCTTACTTAGAGTCAAGGTCAGCTTACCTCATCAAGAGAAACTATCCTCTCTTTGGAAGTCACACCTACTCTACTACTTACATACTTGGTCTTACACTTTGGACATTGCAAGTACACCTCAAGATTCATTTACACTCCATACAACTCTTAGTCTTCCATACTCTTTTCATTTTCCGTCTAGTCTCTCACATCTTGGTCTAACACCTAGTTCATGGTTGAAACCCGTCTTCAAAAATCTAGGAGAATAGTCAAAGAAGCTCAAGAATCCGTAAACATGAGTTCTTATGAGTATGACAATGATGTCTTCTACAATCCTGAGCACACTACATTACCAGACATGAATGTTTATAGACACAATCCAAATATGGAAAGCGCAAACGCTATACACAATGCTACACACAATGATAATGTGGACAATTCTTCAATACTATCAGCAGACATACAAGAATCTATAATGGATCCTCAATTCAATAGATTGGTTGAAGAGATAATGAGGAGAGATCGTCAATACTTTTTAAACATGATGGCACAGAGTGGAGCTAAAATACCGCATGATTTTGACTTATCTCAACTTATGGAAAGTCGACCTTCACAACAAACTCAACATAACATGGATCAAAGGAGACCAAATAGTGGAGGACCCAATAATATGATGCCGGAGTCACCATCAGTTTTGCTTCAGAAACCAGCAATCCCACATACACATGCTCAAATGCATGATACTTACACTCAAAGACCATCATGGAGGCCTTATGTTCAAACACATGCTCAAGATATGGGTCAACCAAGACAAATGGATACTCAAGGACTTCCTCAAAATTTTGACATAAGGAGACCTCATGCCAAAATTGGGGGCAACACAATGGAAAATGAAAGGCCTATTGAATATGGTTTATATACACAAAATAGATATGGGGTCCCTCAACAAGAAATTATGCCAAGTGCTCCATACATGTCGCAATAATATAGACCTCCATATGGACATGTCTACGATCAGTATCATCCATACATGCAACAAGCTCCTCCTCAAATGGGTGTTTCAAACATGGGACATGCTACAAGAAATCCATCTCCTCCCAAAAATAATTTGGAGCAACAAATTAGAGATCTACAAAAGAAAGTGGAAGACATGGGCACATCAAAACCCACATATACTATGAGAGATATATGCCCTTATCCATTTGATAAGAGCATTCCAATGCCTCCGTTTCCTCCGCACTTTGCAACACCGAAATTTGACAAATATAGAGGGAGAGGAGACCCCAAGGCACATATAAGACAATTCTTCACAGCTTGCATTGAGGTAGCCGCAGAAGAAACATACTTAATGAGGTTGTTCCCACAGAGCTTAGGAGATCAAGCGATGGAATGGTTTTCTCAATTACCTCCTGGTATTAAGTCATGGGGCGACTTGGCAGAGGCATTCATCCAACATTTCTCTTACAACATTGAAACAGATGTCTCAGTTACTACCTTGTGCAATACTAAACAAAAAGAAGGAGAATCTTTCGCAACATTTTTACAGAGATGGAGAAACTTAGCTAGCAGATGCTCTTGTGAAATCCCGCAGAAACAAATGGTGGAGATGTTCACACAAAATGTTAACAAGGCTATTGGCTATGATCTCAGAAAAGCTTGTTTGTCTACATTTAAGGATGTCATTGAAAAGGGCCTAGCAACAGAAAAGGTCTTGATTGAACAAGGAGTTATCAAACTATTCAAAGAAAACAAAGAGGACTTTAAGGGAAAGGACAAACCAAAGTTTTGGAACAAGAACAAGAACACAGTTAATGATGGTGTTGTTGATGCCAACACAGTGAGACCAAAGTTCATCTTTTCTAGATCAAATTCTACCAACAATCAAGTGAACAATCAAACGGCTGCTAAACCACGAAGGAAATATACTCCATTGGGAGAACCACTTGAATCAGTATTCAAAAAGCTTGTAGCAAACAAGGTGATCACGGTCCCAGATTTTCCTCCATATGAACCAAAGGTAAAACCGAATTGGTGGAATGATGATGAATATTGCGAGTTTCATAAGAGCAAGGGTCATAAGACAAGTAATTGCCATCGATTGAAAAACATTGTACAAGATCTCATTGACAGAGGAGATATTGAGATTGAGGGACATTCATCTAACCAAGAGCATGAGGTGTTTAAGGAACCATTCCCAAAACATGACAAGGGAAAAGGCAAAGTCACAGATGATCAAGCCAATTACACCAGAACATCTTACAATTATGATTCCACTATTAATCACATCTCAATGGACAATCATATTTCTACCATTACTATCAAAAATAAAAATCCTGAGAATCCTCCTCAGCGACCCAAAATTGTCCTAAAAGGTGTGGGATCTTCATCCACATCTACCTCTGAATGTCATGTTACAACCCGTCGAGGTAAGATCACATTGCCAGGTACCTCTACTAAGAATACCAATCTTCCGTCAACTAAGCCTGAGTACGACCTTGTAGAGCAATTAGGGAAAACACCCGCACTCATCTCTATTCTTGAGCTCTTACGTATATCTCCTGCACATAAAGCTATCCTTGATAAAACCTTGAGAGATACTGCTGTCCCTACGGATCTGAACGTGGATCAGTTTCAAGCCATGGTGGGATACCTATCCGTTCCACATTCCCTCACATTCACAGAAGCCGATGACGCCTCCATAAGTCAGCCTCATAATGCACCTCTACATATTGAAGCCTTCATACATAAACACCGAATAAAACGAGTCCTGATAGATGGAGGAGCAGGTCTTAATATTTGTACATTGAGCACCATCAGACAATTGAGATATTCTGACAAAGCTGTGAATTCTATGAACCAAATCACCATTAAGGCTTATGATGATGAAGAGCGTTCGTCCAAGGGCACGGTCATCTTACCACTAAGAATAGGGCCAGTCACAAAGGACGTGATTTGTCAAGTCCTGGATCTAGACCTCACGTATAACATATTGCTAGGACGTCCGTGGATTCATGAAATGAGAGCAGTCCCATCAACGTACCATCAGTGCATAAAATTTCCTCATAATGGAGTCGAGGTAACGGTCAATGGTGATCCAAATCCATTCATATATTGCAATAACTTGAGATCACATACTGAGACTATCATTCCTAGCAATCGTGAGGCTACTCCTTCTTCAGCATATATTGATCCTGAGTCATTAAAGCCCTCGACATCCAAACAAGGTGAACTTAGAGCCAAGTTTCAAGACAAAGGCATGGGAGAATACACTCTGAATCAAACAATGTTCTTACGACAAGTCATGAACTCCCCCAAGGAATATGGGAGGCCACATCCTAATAAGCAAATCTCCATCATGCTACTCAAATGGGATCCTACCGTCTTTCAAAAATGGGGCGAACTAGAGGAAGAAACTTTATATAAAATGCTATATAAGGATGCTGAAGATGATACAGGTGATCAAATTATAATACCCTGTGAGAACTATGGTAAAGGTTTCAAAATTCTGCAGAGATTCGGGTATGATGGAAAGAGTCCTCTTGGACTACGCAAAGAAGGTGTCATGGAGCCTCTACAACCTGAGCTAACTACAAGAAGGGAACGCTCCAAGGGGCTTGGTTTTCTAAATCCCAAGATTCAAAACAAGAGAATAAAACAGATATGGCGAGTCAAAGTGGCTGAAGTTCAACAAGAGGATAATTATTCCACAGACTCCAATGAGTGGGAATGGGGTTCAGACAAATCCTCCAGCGACTATGAACTCAATGAGACATTTAGAGAGCCAGATGAACCTATAGAGGAGGAGGAGTTTTACAAGAAATTCAGAGTTGGTCAAGAACCGACCCATAAGGATCCCGCACAAGCTTCGTTTCAAGGCCCTAGGTCAGGATCACATAGGATGAGGACACCTGTCCCTGAGGGTGCTACTAGTGATGATAATTTGGACTCACTCACGATCGACACTGATGAGGAGAGTGCCATTGACGACCTCGATGACTACCTTGACATACCTGAATATAACCACATCTTCACTATTAGCCTTGCGGACTCTAAAAACACTAAAGACCTTCCCCTCGTTCACCCCCAACTCATTGACTGGGATCAGGATGGACCACCACAGTTTGATACATTTCAAAATGACGAAGCTATTGTTGATTATCTTGGCATTTGTGAAGATCTTCTTCTTGGAGACCATAAAGCAGGATACGCCATAGAGCTAAATAACATGGCATACTTTGGTGAGGGTGTCGGGCCTTCTAGTCGCAAAAATGTGAAAATAAAAACAAAACAAGGGTCTTATGGCGAAAACCACACTGTGGCGCTCTCTGACTCTAAAAAAGTAAAAAGAAAGGACGTATCTGAGGGTGAAAACCTCTCTGAGGCGCTCGAAGATGGAAGGCTTGACATTCTCCCAGCATCATACGAGGAAAAATCGTCCATGTTGGTAGAGGAGACTATAAAGACAAACATTGGTACAGCAGAGGTTCCACACAACATATTTTTGGCTCAATCATTGACAGAGGCCGAGAAAGCAAGGTTCATAAGCTTCTTTAAGGAACGACAAGTCAACTTCGCATGGTCTTATGCTGATATGCCTAGACTAGACCCCGACTTAGTAATGCATCATTTAACAGTCAAACCGGGGGCAAAACCAGTAAAACAGAAATTGAGGAAAATGCATCCACAGGTGGCATTATTAGTCAAGGCAGAGCTGGAGAAATTACTAGATGTCGGATTCATACGCCCAATTGATTATCCTGAATGGATTTCCAATTTAGTACCTGTCAGCAAACCAGATCGCAGCATCCGAATATGTACAGACTTTAGGGATATCAACAAGGCTTGTCCGAAGGACGATTTCCCATTACCAAACATTGATTTAATTGTTGATCTCACAGCAGGCCATGAGATGTTATCTTTAATGGATGGATTTTCTGGATATAATCAGATCAAGATTGCACCTGAAGATCAACATAAAACATCATTCACTTGTCCATGGGGAACCTTCTGCTGGAATGTCATGCCCTTTGGGCTGAAAAATGCAGGTGCCACGTATCAACGAGCTATGACTACTATCTTCCATGATCTCATGCATGTAACGGTGGAAGATTATGTTGACGACCTTTTGGTTAAATCAATAGATAGAAATACACACTGGGATATACTTTCAGTCGCTTTTGATAGGCTGGAAAAATACAAGGTAAGATTAAATCCAAAGAAATGTGTCTTTGGAGTAACCTCTGGGAAGCTCCTAGGATTCATTGTGTCTAAAAGAGGAATAGAAGCGGATCCAGCAAAAGTCAAGGCTATCTTGGACATGCCGCCACCCAAGAATATCAGTCAACTTCGGTCTTTACAAGGGAGACTCCAGTCCATACGAAGATTCATAGCACAACTTGCAGATAAGTGTGACCCTTTCCAGCACCTGCTACACAAAAACATTAAGTTCAAATGGGATAAGAACTGTCAACAGGCTTTTCAGGCACTCAAAGACTATCTTTTGAACCCGCCAGTTTTGATGCCACCAATTCCGGATCAACCATTGCTACTTTACATATCAGCTACTCCAATAGCACTGGGGGCACTCCTAGCACAACAAATACCTGACGGCAAGGAAAAAGCAGTCTACTATATCAGTCGCACATTGGTGGGATATGAGCTGAACTACACACCAATTGAGCGTGCATGTCTTGCTGTGGTCTTCGCTTCACAAAAATTACGACATTACATGCTTACTCACAAGATCAAGTTGATTGCCAGAATTGATCCACTAAAATATCTGCTCAACAAAGCTACACTTACTGGGCGACTGGCCAAGTGGGTAATGATTTTGAGTGAATTCGACATTGAATATGTGGACAGAAAAGCCATAAAAGGACAAGCCATCGCAGATCAACTGGCAGATGCTCCCATGATAGATGATGTTCCTCTACAGTCAGAATTTCCAGATGAGTCCATTCTAACAATATCACCTGCAAAGCCATGGCAACTATACTTTGATGGCTCATACACACAGCATGGGGCAGGAGCGGGTATACTCTTTATAACTCCCCAAGGTGATTCTATACCAAAGTCATACCGCTTATCATTTCTTTGCACCAACAATATAGCGGAATACGAGGCATTAACAACGGGGCTAAGGATTGCAGTTCAGTGGAAGATCCAAGAACTTCGTGTTTTTGGGGATTCTCAACTTGTCATCCGTCAAGCAACTGATGATTATCAAACAAAAGATGAAAAGCTAATGCCTTACAAACAACTGGTAGATAATCTGAAACAGCACTTTGCAACGATAGAGTTTGAGCAGATACCAAGAGAACAGAATCGTGCTGCTGATGCCATGGCTACAATTGCTTCGCTCATTGACCTACCGCAAAATGAGACCTGCTATGAGTTCCTGGTGGACAACCTGCTGATTTCGTCATATGAGATCACTCCTACGGAAATGATATGTGTTGTTGGTCCTGAATCCCAGTTATATGGTTCCATATTCACATACCTTCGCGACAACATCTTACCTCCCGATTTATCGAACAACCAACGCCGCACTTTCATCCGCCAATCCTCCCGATACGTTATCCTAGCTGATATCCTATACCGACGAGGTCTAGATGGCACCCTCCTTAGATGTTTAGAGAGTGACGAAGCTCATATTGCGTTACGAGAAGTGCACGAAGGGATATGTGGTCCGCATACTAGTGGTCCTACCTTGGCCAAGAAACTCATCAGGACTGGATACTACTGGCCTACTATGGAAAAAGATGCATATCAGTTTGTCAAGAAGTGTAAGCAGTGTCAAATTCATGGAGACCTCATACATGCACCAGCGCAGGAACTACAGCCACTTGCATCTCCTTGGCCCTTTTGTCAGTGGGGACTCGATCTCATAGGCAAGATTCACCCTCCTTCTTCCAATGGACATAAATTCATTATCACAGCCACAGAGTATTTCACAAAGTGGATTGAAGCCGTGCCTCTCACACAAGTTACTGGGAAACAAATCGCTACTTTCATCCTGAACTACATCATTTGCCGATACGGGATCCCTACTTCCATTATCACTGACAATGGGCGTCCTTTCAAGAACCAGGATGTTCGTGAACTCTGTGAGCGCTTCCATATCTCTCATCGTTTCTCCACACCATATTACCCCCAAGGTAATGGCCAAGCTGAGGCGTCTAACAAAACAATTCTCAAAATACTTAAAAAGACAGTCGACGACGCTGGCCGTAACTGGCATGTCCAACTCAATCCCGCACTTTGGGCCTATCGTACCAGTGTCCGCACACCTACAGGAGCTACACCCTACTCACTTGTCTACGGTGCTGAAGCCATCTTGCCTATTGAGGTCGAGTTACCTTCTTTACGGGTCTCCTTGAGAAACATAATCAACGATGAAGACTACAGGGTCTCTCGCTTACAAGAACTAGAACTGCTGGAGGAACGACGACACACTGCTTTTAATCATCTCAAGGCTTACCAACAACGAATGAGTCGCAGTTACAATCACAAGGTCAAGCCTCACACATTTGAGGTAGGTGACTTAGTCCTCAGAGAGAACCCCAAGAATCAGCAAGATAGAGAAAAGAAGGGCAAATTTGAACCCAACTGGCTTGGTCCTTACATCATCACAACAGTATATGGATCTGGGGCATATCAGCTCTCAACTACAGAAGGTGAACCCTTAGAGGATCCTATCAACAGCATGCACCTTCGCAGGTTCTACACATAAGCTCTTTTTGAGTATCCTAATTCAAAAATACAAAAAAATCAAAAAAGAAAAATTCAAAAATACAAAAAAAAAAAAAATTCAAAAATACAAAAAAAATTATTATAAAAACAAAAAAATCGTTACTTGGTGAAAACCTGGCAAACAGGCGCCTTGTGACAACAAAAAAATTGAAAAATCCAAAAAAGTAAAGAGAAATAATTTCGTCCAACGGTGAAAACCACTCCGGTGGCGCTCTGGGCAAGTACCATGGTGAAAACTGGGTCACCAGCGCCATGCGTAGGGACTTTGCTCCTCCCTCTTTCGGGATTCTCTTTCATCTTTCACTTTGCACACACTCACAACCAATTCATCCATAATAAACTTGCCCATTCCCATCATGGCTTGTTATTGATCTACCCAAGATTGGTTAGCCATCCATAACCCTCCCCTTTCACTCCCTTTTCCATCCATAATAAATCAGATCCTATCTGTGACTACGGCCAATTCCTACGTCTAGTAATGGGTGTGGAACTGAGAACATCACATGTTTCGAGGAGTACAGTTTCTTTCAGCTTTCTTCAGTCTATCCGCGCACAATCCACAATAAAGCAACATTTGCATCGCAAATCCGCAATAAAGTTTCGTCTTCTCCACAATAAAGTATCAGTTTCATGGATTCAGTCAGTTTCCAAGGAGACACAGCAGCAACAATGGGCTTCAACAAATCAAATCTTTTAACAGACTCAGACAACATATGGTTCAGTGCTATCGATCCTTTTTGTGAAAGTGAACATTGTGACCACAATCGAATAAGACTCAAACAAGTGACAAGAGACACTAAACTTGAAGACTACAGTGGATGTTGGTGTCGAGTCTTGGTTTTCTTTTGATTTTATCTTTTTGGTGACATGTCTTTTAGCTTTTCCAGGATGTCTTTGACTAGAGATTCTATCTCCAGGATGTCTTTGACTAGAAAGGCGAGGATGGGGTATCGTCACCTATTTGCATTTGCTGTCTGTGGATTGTCTTTTAGTAATGCTATGACTTGTCCAAGGATATGAGGACACTGTGAGTCTAGTATGAACTGGGGCATTTCTTGTTTGTGACTGTCTTATCTCCATGCAAACAGGTACAATGACTTTCTGGGCCGAACAAATGCCTCGATTGTCATAACCTATTCTGCCATAATAAGCTCAATGATGATAACGCACAAGAAGCTCTTTCACGTTCATATCTTCTGTCTTCCATCCCCCTTTCTTGATTGACTTCCATTGTCCTTCTCGAGTCTGCGTAGCCCGCTATCACATGACTGAGTATAATGACACACCAAAAACATTTGCATTTCATATAGTTACACCTACATCACCACATATAAGCATTTCATACATACATATAGATATCACAATTGCATCACATCCTGCATACACATGTTAGCACATCTCACATTTTCATTATGTAAATAATCATTTGCATTATCATATTCATTTGCATTACATACATTTACATTTGCATCATGCATCACATATACAACATAAAAGAACAAAGATGTATTGCATTGCATCATATAAACATCTATATCATAAAACATGCATCACATAAGAACATTTCATCACATAAGGTACACGTGCATATAGCTGCCGCAAAAATGGATCATCTCATATATAATCAAATGTGTCATAATACAATGATGTCAAAAGAATCATATGGCTACAAAAGAATCACCCGCAGGTGTCTACAATACAATAATGGTACATATACTGATACAAGGGGAGCCCACTATAGCTATGAGGAACTCCCTCCCTCGGAGCCGCCTCGCCTCGACGGAGTCTGAGCTGTAGATGGACCTGCCCCAGGATCCCCCTGTCTCTCTGGTGGTGGTGGAGGCCCCATAACCCCACCGCTGGATGCCTGTCTCCTGCGGCTCCCTCCCGTAGCCGTCGCTGTGCGCGACGATCTATGGAAGCTCCTAGCCCGCTGATCTGCTGGCACGGCTGCATAGTATAGATCCCTCCAGTAGGCGATCTCCTCTCCGGCTCGCAAAACATATGCGTAGCCTGCCCCTGCATCCTCTGCTGCCCGCCTCCCTGCCCTCAGAGCTGTCTCGGCCTCTGTATATCTCTGGATGGCCTGATCTCTCTCCTGCTCTGTATCTCGGACCCTGATCCTGAGGTGGTTCCTCTCTCGAACCAAATCCTCAATCTCATCTGCCTGGCCCTGGCAGATCTCCCGCAGCCTAAGCACCTCATCCTCCTCAGAGTCTCCGCTCTTCGTCCCTGCCTGTGGCTCCTCCTCTACAGGTGCCTGTCCCTGTGCCTCTGCCTGCACCTGTCCCTGTGCCTGTATAGGTACCTGTGGCTGTACCTGTCTCTGTCCCTCTGGCTGCACCTGTCTCTGTCCCTCTCTGGGACCCTGTGCTGCTGGCACCTGTAGGGGCAGTCCACCCCGTCCTCTCACCACTGGAGCTGCTCTCTTCTGTCCTCCCTCCCTCCGAGGTGCTACCCGTCTCTCTCCCACCACTCCCCTCCGCCTCCGCTGGCCCCTACCTCCATCCCCTCCTCCATCATCATCCTCTCCTCCACCCTCTCCATCCACTGGCTCTGCTGGATCTGTCAATCTAGGAAATGGATGCTCTGCCCAGTACGCAGAGTACTCTGCGTCCATCCCTGCATCATCTACCTCTGGCCACATGTCCCATGGCATCGGCATCATCTTCGCTAGCTGCATAACTGCCTGATCATATGATAGCAGTGGGCCAAACTGCACCTGATCTCTGACCGTACGGGCATACATGCCCGAGCCTCGCGGCATCCTCTGAATCCTGCCATACTGCCTGCATACCCTGTCCACCAGCTATCTCTCTAATATATAGGGCGTCCACCCAATCAGGTACCTGCTCCGGAAGGTGTAGGGCAGCTCCAATGCGTCGTCCTCCCACTCCTCGCACCCCAGGTACGGCCTCCAGATCACCATGTCAATGTCATCAATGACTCTCCTCCAGTGCTCCAATCTCCCAATCCGAGGCTGGGATGTAATCATGGCATACAGGTGCACAAAACTCTGTCCCTGTCCTCTGCCTCTGAAGTGAATCGGCCGTGTGATGGGAAGGTGCTCATAGGCCCACACCTGCAAGAGAGTCACACCGCAGCCCAAACCCACTGATCCGTGGTATACAAACTGATGCAGCTCATAATACAAATGTGCTAGGACACATGGCCCCCATGCATATCTAGTGTGCTCTGCCATCAGCGTCTCCAAGGCCCCTCCCCAGCCCACTGCCAATCCTTGTGTGGCCCTGTCTGGACACAAATATCCACTGATGACTCCCCCAACAACTGCCGGCAATGCTAATCCTGTGGCAGTCATGGTGTCCCAGGCTACATGACCTGCTCGCATCTCCAACTCAGGATCCTGAAAAATTCGTCTCAAGGCCTCCCTGTCACCGTCACGGTCGTAGGGGATCAACTCTCCATCAATAGGAACATGTAGAATCCTATATACATCCTCTAATGTCACTGTCATCTCACCCATCGGCAGGTGAAACGTGCATGTCTCTGAGTGCCATCTCTCGGCCAACGCAGTCAGCAACCCCATGTTTGCCCGAAACTCGGGCACATAGAGCATATGTGTGAGACCCATCTCCTCAATGGAAATCATGTCCTGAATCGACAACTCTGGTCGCAGTCTCTGAGTCGATGGGAATCTCTCCCGTGACTCCAGCATCGGCAAGTACTCCTGCAGTCAAGCAACTCAATCATGTCAGTTATCGTGGCATTCACTGCTTATCACAAAATGCTACTCGCTACCTAAATGCATATGGTTATCTACCCTAGTGACACTCACTGTTCATCACAAAGTGTTGCTATCTATCCTAGTAGTGCTCCCTGTTCATCACAAAGTACTACGTGTGTGACATTCCCTGTTCATCACAAAGTGTCACTCACATTCGCACTCCCTATTCATCACACAGTGCTGCCTATCCTGGTGCTCCCTGTTCATCACAAAGTGCCTTGATCTATCCTAATCTTCCTAGAGGACCTGCTTGAGTGTATCCTCTCAGCAGCTTATCCAATCGACAGCGTATGTTCATCACAGAACTGCCGATTTGACCTAAAAAACTAAAACCATGCATTTAAACACACAAACGCACTTTTTCAACACAAACGCGCTTTTAACTCATAAACACGCTTATGGACTGCACAAACGCGCTTATGCAACACAGACACGCTTTCTGAACACAAACGTGCCTATGCCAGACACAAACGCGACCAGAGAACACAGACATCCCTACATGACATAAACGCTACTAAAAATCACAGATGCTGCTACATTTTGCAAACGCGTCCGCATTCAACACAAACGCAGTTCCAGGCACAGACGCGCCTGAACCCGACACAGACGCGCCTGGCGCTGACACAGACGCGGTTGCGCGTTTTTGCACTTTTAAACTATCCTATTCCTAGTGCATTTATTGCTCCTAAACATGCATTTATGACAAAACTCGAAATGCGTGAAAGTACGAGGAGGTTTTCGGGTACTTACCGGCTCTCCTGCATCGGCTGGTCGCTGGAATCGGCGGACACGGTCGAATCTATGAACGAATGCCATCGCTGCTGACTGCTGCTGCTCTTTTCTCGCTCTGCACTGTGATCTTCTATGGGTGTGGATGACAATGAGGATGTCTTTTGCCCGTGGTCTATCTTATAGCCTACCCTAGCCCTGGCCTTCATTTCCCGAGTCAGTATTCTTCATCCTGTGACTTGGTCACATTATTCGCTCAACCCATTCTATTCCATCTTTCTTATCGAGAGATTGTCTGCAATCTTTTCAGACATTTTCATCCAATCTCTCGAGGGGGCATATAATTCCTTATTCTGGGGCAACTCTGTATCAGTTCATCTTATCTTCTTTGAAACAACGCGACAAGCCGCATTGTCTCAAAGAGGGGCAAAATGTAGACACTCAAAATTGTCATGTCTAATTAAATAAATATTTTATTTATTTAATTATCTAAGCCTAATTCTTCTATTAATTAAATAAATTTTTATTTATTTAATTAATTCATTTATCCTCTTCTAGCCTTATTTCTCATTTAAATAAATACATTTATTTATTTAAATTATCCCTTTCCTAAATTAAATAAATATTTTATTTATTTAATTGTCCTACTTCTTCTATTAATTAAATAAATCTTTATTTATTTAATTAATTCATTATCCTTTTCTACACATGACACATGTCATTCATCTCTTATTTCCTACACTACCTACCTCTTTCATTATTTTGGTATTTCTTATACCTACCCTCTAATCCTAGCCGACCTCTCTTTTTACACCTCTCAATCTTAACCCTCCATTTCTTATTGTGTCTTCTATTTAAGGAGATGCTTTCTTCATTGACAAACCCTAATGACTAATGACTGATTTTGGAGGACTTGGCTACACTACAATTCTACTTGCAACCACATTCCGTTCTTTATTGAGCTCTTGTGCACATAAAAATCTGAGAGCAAGCATATCAAACAAGATCAATGGAGATAGGAAGAATGGAGATCAAAACCCTAGTGGACATGTGATGGTATAATCTTTGTGATTTTGAGTTATTTTGCATTGTCTTAGGTTATCTTCATATGTTATGGTGGATCTTTGTTCATTGTTAGGCTAGGGTTTGGTGGTTGAATCCATTTTAGTCTTTCAATATTGTTGTTTATTGTTATCCATTTTCACCATATACACTACCTTTTCATCCTTGGGTTTCACTATGAGTGCAAATCGTACTCCTTCACCTTCTTCTAGTGTTTTTATGAACTCTTTCTCATTCACTAACAAGATGTTAGGTACTTTGTTGCTGCTCTCTCCTTCTTCAGTGAGGGATTGGATCTGATAGGTTACTCCATCTTTCTGAAATGAATAGGAGTTTCTTTCCCCATCATGTTGTGCTTTTCGGTCAAACTGCCATGGTCTACCCAACAACAGGTGGCAAGTATCCATAGGAAGGATGTCACATAGGATCCTATCTACACATCCACCTATGTGGAAATCTACCCAAGCTTGCTCATTTACTAACACATTTTGTCCCTTATTCAACCATGTGACTTTGTATGGCTCCTTGTGTTGTATCCTAGGTAATTTCAGTTTGCTGACTGCTTCCTCTAATATGATGTTATCTGTGGATCCTGAATCTATGATCACCTTACACACTTTTCCCATGATTTTACACTTAATCCTGAACAATGCTCTTCTCTGTGAGGCCTCTGTACTATTTGGCTTCTTCATTAATACTCTCTTGATCATTCAACTCTCACCATCTTCTAAAGCTAGGTGGTTCAATGTTGAAGTTCTGGTATTATCTCCATCTTCGTGAACATAATTTACCCTCTTTTCACCTCCATAGGATGAACTAGGCTTCTCTAGGCATCTATAGGCAGGGTGGCCCAACTTTTGGCAGTTATAGCACTTCATGGTTGAGAAGTAGGACCCTCTCCCTGGCCCATTAGATCTACCCCTACTCGGGTTGCTTGATCCCCTACCCTTATAGTTGGGTTTTCTCTGAGAATCCCCACTTTGCTCAATAGGTTTAGACTCTCCCTGGGTTAATTGATCTATGTTCCTTCCCCCAAAATTGCCTCTATGGCCTCTACCATCTCTTCCCCTACCTCTTCCTCTATTGTTTTGTTCTTGTTTTCTCCTACCTTTCTCTTCCACCTTAAGTGCCAATTGATAGAACTCATGTATGGTTTATGGGCATAACAAGCTCATCTCTTCCTGGATGTTCCATCTTAACCCATTCAAATACCTTGCCACTTTTATACTCTCATCCTCCACTACTCTAGATCTAATGCATAGTTTTTGAAACTCTTTAGTGTAGCTACTGACATCTAGGTCTTTTTGTCTCAAATTTTGTCTTTTCTGGTGAAGTTGCACTTCATAGTCTTCTGGAAGGTAGGTCTCTTTATTTTGGCTACCATTGCTTTCCAGGTGGCCAGTGGTTGCTTACCTACTTTCACCCTTTCCTCTTGGATGAACTTCCACCAAGTTAAGGCTGCCCCTCGTAGCCTTGATTTTTCCACCTTAACCTTTTGTGCTTCAGTCACTTCATCACATTCAAAATGGTTTTCTAACCCTTCAATCCACTCTATTAGAGCATCTGGATCCATCTTCCCATTGAAAAGTGCCACTCCTTCTAACGTCTTACCACTCATAGTTCTCAAGGCTTTCAAGAATGGTTCTTGCTCAATGACAGGATCGGGCATGGGGACTTCATCCTCTATTGCCATCATTTTACCCTGATCTCCAACCTTATCATGGACCTCTTCAGTTTTGACTTCTACTTTAGCTAGTTTCATTGCTAGTTGATCTAATCTTTCTCTGAGTGCCCTATTTTCCTCTTCTTGGTCCTCAACCTTCTTAGCCAATTCTGCATTGGTCACCATGTTTGCCTAATGTTTCTTTCCTCCTAAATCTTTTGTTGGATCTGATACCACTATGATAGGGAGTTTGGTAGGAAAGTACTCAAAAGGCCAATTTGCTCAAGAAATTCAATTTGCTACCCCAAAACACGTTTGAGTCTGCTATATGTAGTTACAAAAATAGTCTTGAAGGTTATAGTGTCAAGTACTTCCAGTATCACCTTCCCAACAAACTCCCCTTAAGGTGTTGGCTCATACCACTACTCAAGTTACTCACACCACCCAACTACTCATTCTCAACCCCTTCTCTTAGGCAAAAAAACCTTTGTTTCAGAGAGCTTTGGGAGTCATTTGCAAGGACAAGTAAGGGAAGCAAAGTTTTCTTCAAAGTTAGATGCTCACAAGTTGGTTTTAGGCTCATAGCCCTTAGCTACTCAACCTCCAATCAAAGGTCAAAAACCTCCAAAAGAGGTTGCAAACTGCCCAAGGCTCCAAATATCACTTTTTTGATTGTTTGTTAGTGTTCTTACAAAGTTTCACAAGCCCCCAATTCCTCCTTACAAACGGGTTTGGGCATTCTTTCAAAAACTATCATTTTTGTGTGTTATGCAACAAATGGCTACTAGCTCGTGGAGGGCTAATTGGGCATGCTTTTGTTCACCCTGCCCAACGATGGGTTTAAAGACCATGAAACTTGTTTTGGATGAATTTAAATAGGTCATAGTAAGGAGATTCTCATGGTTTTAGGTTCCACCAAGTGAGTTTAATGACTGTCCACAAAAATTGGCTTAAAAGTAGGGTTTTGGAAGTGTAATCACTGGGTTTGTTTCCTTATGCACCTCTTCAAGTGCCTAGGCCTTCATGAGACCTTTGTCATATCTCCACCATGCTTCCCCTACCTTTTCCTTGCAATCATAATGCCAAACACTTGGCAAACAATCTGAAAGTGGAGAGAAACATCACTGTGACTGCTAACTTGCTGCCCTTTACCAGTCAAACTACTGCTGCACTTTTTGGACCTATTTTACAAGAAATATCATTTTTCACAAAGCCTCTATGAGGTCTTCAAACATTTAACAAACCTCCTATTATATTGCCTTCATGATTCAAGGCTTGGATTATGCTCTTAAAGCATTCCATGGGCATTTTGCCAAAAACAAGTCATAAAAATAGTGAACTCACTATTTGATTACAAAATGAGAAAGATTAAGTAAGAACAAGCTAAACTAGCCATCCAAGAAGATACTCAATTCCCTTGGCCAAATGTCTAGGCCTCTGCCACATTCATTTGCTCACCCAAATTACTTTTGAGTGCAAACCTTGAGTTTTGTTTATGCTACTAGCCAAATGACAAACACTTGCCTAACATTCACTCAAGTGCATCTTCAAAACACCTCTGGCACAAAAAAAAATATATGTACACTATATACACATGAATCAACTTGGAAAAATCCATTGGAGGGATCCCAGACCTAGATCAACCAAGTTGATGCATTTTAAAACTCCAAACCCCTGGCAGGGCAACAGGCTCACAGTTTGCAAATATTTTTGTACAAACCAATTTACAAAAGAAACCAGAACAATAATCACTTGTGGTGCATGGAATAACCAATATGAACACCTCCCAAAATGTATAGTACAAACAAGAGTGCTACAGTACGAACTGTTACTCCAAGGAAGAAGAAAACAGTCATAAAAGCCAAAAAAACATGATTTCTATTAAGATTCTCTTGTAAATACAATCACCAACCCTTTCCAAGGGAAAGGGAGGCCTTTTATAGTTTTCCCAGATGGTTATCAAGCCTTAGTATGGACATGGGGCTTCCATAACTCCATCTTACAAGAAAAGTAAAAAAAATGACAACTTTACAACTTTTCAGGCCAAATGACAACATTTCTTGCTCCAAGATGCATTTTTCACAATCTAATCTTATCAACTTGTCTAAACAACTTAGACATGCCTAAAAACACCTAACAAACATGTTCCAATTCTTTGGAAAGCATTAGAAGACCTTTTTGGCAATTTTGCACATTTTTGCCAAAAATTGTCAACTCAAGGCCTAAAAGGCAAAACTTGATCTCTAGAGCCCAAGATGAGAAAAAAACCACTAAACATGACCCAAAACAACCTAAAACAAAATAATCAACCTAACACAATACTTTACAAACATAAAATCATTAAATACTCAAAAATGGGAGTTTTACTCAACTAGGTGCTCCTGCACCAGTACAAGTCAATGATATCCATGCCATGTCTGCACATAAGCGACCCAGTAGCGCACATAGAAAGTGTTCACCCCTCTTGGGGACCCATCACCATTACATCCAATTTTACACATTAGTTCTTAATTTTTTTGCAATTTGACGTTTGACAATTAAAATAATTATTGGTCATTTGTATCAAGATATGTTGACCAGGTTGTGAAGAATAGGAACTTGCCCCTTGATTTCTCTATTCCTATCAAGAAAAAGATGTCCAGAGAGAATATTGCATGGTTCCCTCCTTCGATGGGCTAGATCAATATTAATTTTGATGGGGTGACCACGGGTAATTTGGGGCTATTGGTAGTGGGGGAGTATTAAGAGATTAATTTGGTAGGTACATTTCAGTACTGACATTCCCTTTGTGTATCCAGACTAACTTCTTGGTTGAAGCTTTGACCATTTATCATAGTTTGAAATTGGCTTGGTCTAAAAGTTTTCACAAAATTTGTTTGGAAGGGGACTCTCTTAATATTATAAATTGTCTTAATAAATGCAATTCACCTAGTTGGTCTGTTGAATCTTATATCTTTTATTTCTTAGCGATCCTTATCTCTTTGGAGAGTTTTTAGATCTCCCATATTTATGGGGAGGGCAATGGCCTTGTTGATGCCTTTGCCAATGTGGGAGTCTCTAGTGTCTCGGTTCAATTTTGGCACAATTATGACTTTGTACCCCACGATATAAAATTTATCATTAATCTTGATGGGCAAAGAGGCCGCATTGGAATCATCACCTAAGGTTATGATGAATTTAGTACTTTCCACATGGATTATGGGTAGTGTTTTAGTCACAAGAATAAAATATGGTAAGGCCACAAAAATATACAAGGTTGAAAACCAATGTTACCTATTTTTCCTCACATTATAAAGAACTTGAATAAAATATAGATATAATTTATATGACACTATATGTGACACATCCTATTCCACTTAAGCATAAGGTTTATAATATATATGAATTTACAAAAGATATAATATCTATTTGTACAAATACCAACAAATAAAAATAGTAATAAAGAAATTGTAAATGAAGAGTTTAAAGGAGCTTCTTCTTCGAAGGATCCTCATATTTAGTTATACCAGAGAAACACTCTTATGTTGAGAAAGTTCAAAGTCTACCTATGGAACTGATGAGAGCAAACTATGTTCCATTTTATGTCATATTCTAGCCTATTTTATGCACCTTCATACTCTTTCCAACATTCCATTTCCATTCTATTTCATACCATTTTGTTTCCTTTATGTTGCATATATATATATATAAGAAGTATTAAATATAGTTTTGAGATTAAATTATGAAAATTAATTATTGATTGTCTTTATTAATAAGCATTGTTATGGAAAATATATGTTTTAGTATGCTTCCTGTCACCTTTTGTACAGGAACTTTCCTGTCACTCAACATTGCCACATGGACTGTACTTAGATTTAATTTTTCTATGATGGACCTATTTATTTGTTCGTGATAATTCCATGGTTACCAATTTGGGCATGCACCATCACCATCTATGATGAGCTTTCATAATTGCAACTATAGGCCTCTTCCAATTTTTGATGCTGCCACCTTCCTATACAACTCAGCTCGTGACTTCTTCAAATGGCTAGATATACATATTAGAATATTGGTCAATGATGCACTTGCCAGCTAATTGTATGGAGGATGCACTTTCTTGAGGAAACTATGAATGTTAGTTCTTGTTTCTAATTTGTCGCCAATACTCTATGATTTTTGAGAGCCATTGGTATCTCTAATTTGTTAAAACAAACTATCCTATTCTTTACCGCTTTCGATATTAGTTGTTATAAACTACGTGTATATAAGTAGTGCAGTATAAGCTATAGGAAGCGGATTTTAAGTAGGCAGATTTTTGTATTGAAACTTTGTAATATTTTATGATAAAAGAGCATTTGAATGATCAACGCAGTGTAGAAAAGCTCTTCATTTCATCACGGGATGCACTAAGGAGGCAGTGCCCACTTCTTGGGATGTTTGGGACTCTATAGTTTAGCAGTGTGTTTATTTTTATTTTTAATTGGTGTTATTTGCAAGTGTGGTTTGTTATTTGTTTAAATTCTATAATCATCATAAATTATTGTTCCTGACATAGATTGTTGCAGATCCTGCGCCATGAAGTGACAGTTCTTATCACTGGAGTTATTTTGTTTTGTTGTACGTTTATTTCTATAGATTGCATTTCATCCCCACTCATCTCACTACCTACAACCCTTGTGCAAATAGTTGTGACATCTTTCACAAGTCTACATTCCGCGAATTGACATTTAGACCAAGTTGAACATAATTTATTTTGTACCCCAATGTTGGCCTATCAGAAACCACCTTCAATAAATAAAGAGATCAATGGAAAAGAAAAGAAAACTAGAAATTAAACTTCTTTCAATCCTTTTCACTAAAAGACTTAAATTGCATAATGAGGAGAGACATATACTTGAGGATAATATGATACAATAATAAGACAACATGTTTCATGATTGATATAAGAATGCTATTTTGAAGAAATATTTCAATGAGGACGTATACTTTTATTTGAGTGTTTGTTATTTAATTTCATTTTCAGTAATCAGTTTACTTTGACATGCATATGCATATTAGTTCACATACAAGTGAAACTAATGGCAAAATGTAATGGAAAAAATGCATACCTTGCATTTTTCTTTTCCTTTCAGATTTATTTTGATCTATTTGTATTACATGTAATGATTAGTGTATGAGTGTTAGGCTTCTACACAAAGATTGATAATTAACTAAAGATCTTATTGAACCTAACCTTATAGTATTTGGATCCAATATGCATATCTTCCATTCTTTAACTGGGTGATTTTTGTGAACTGAATTTTTGACTGAGTTCAAATTCATAGTTGCAAATTTGAACCCTGAACTTTAAAATTTGAATTTATTTATGGGCACAACCCAACTCCCTTCCTACTAGCTATTACTTACTTGCTAACTTGAATGTGAATAATGTGATTGCATGGTAGAGTGATGTATAAAATCCAACTCCCTTTGTAGTAACCATTACTCGCTAAAATCCAATTCCCTTTCTAGTAACTATTACTTGCTAACTTGAATGTGAATAGTGTGAATTGTACACTAGTATGTTGTGTAAGAGGAAAAACCTAATTCACTTTAACCATCTAAGATCTATCAAAAGTCTTTAAGAATAATCATTACAACATTAACTAACATCAACATCGTACCAATAAATTAAACATCTTGAATAATTGCTTGACCTATCTTCAATCCTTTTTGAAATTATTAATTTGACTCAAAGAATTTGACTAAGAGAATAACCATTGCATAGCAATCTCCTCTTGTCTTTCTAGATACCATTGAGTTGTAAACACAAATTCATATACTCAGATTACCAAATTCTGCTTCCTTCATCATTCAGAAATACATGTTTATTTAATTACTATCTCAGCTCTTAATTCTAGAGTTATTTTCTTATCTGTATGATTTATTATTTTAGTAAGGAAAACCGTTTAATTTGTTTAAAGGAACACACACCAATAATAATAGTAGAATCAGAATTCTATTGTATATTTAAATGGGTGTCCAGCTATTTGATATCATAACTATAATAAGATCAATGCAAACGATGATTTGATGTGGGTATTTGATGAATCTTTCAGGGCACCTGACTTCAATTTTATTTCTATATATATATGATGTTGATGAAGCCCCAAAATCTTCAATGCTTGATAACATGATATGCTTCTAAAATTGACTCTGTAGGATCTCTGCTCTTCCTTGTATTTCAGCGTGGGCAAACATAACTCATGGCCAGCCCGGTCATCATATTAAAATGATGAAACTCTTGGATGGTTGAATCAAAGCAGAAGAGTAGATGATATCATTGGGATGAAAGAAGGAATGAATGATTTTAATGATGTTCATAAAATTAAATAATTAAAAAAATGAGAATCATAATTTTAAATAAAAATATTGATAAAGATTGTCAATGATTGTTAGAGTTTAACGTGTAGTTCAATATCATTAATGTGGACAATGTCTGCATGTGGAGTCTTGTTTATGTAAAAAGGAAAAAGATATTTGAAGTTTAGGTTTTTAAGATAATATCTTTGTTTGGCAGTTCAAAGTTTTTTTTGATCAAAATAAAAATAAAATTTTATTCAATTGTAAAGCATACTTTAAAATTGTAGAATAGATTAGCATTTCGTTAATGAGAAAACACTATTTTTTAACATATTACAAATGTTTGAAATGAAAATTGTAGTTTTGGCATCTATTATTAAAGATTATTTTTAAAATATTTTTAAAAATATTCATAATAAGTTTATAAATATAATGTCAATAAATAGTAGGTATTTTCATGTTTTGATGAGGTATTACATAGACAAACATAAAATTTAAACGAAACACATATTAACATATGTAACTAAGCATGTTTCAAGTCTAGATTCATAGTGTCTATTGGAATCTAGTAGAGTAATGCTTTTGCATCCTAAATATAGCTTGGCTTGAAAATTTTTATTCTCTATTTTACTCAAACTATCATGTCTATAATTTAGATGTGACATTCCTACATTCAAGAATGCAAATATGTCATGATTAATCAAACTAGATTGCATTTCTATGTTAAGTAACTAAATTCCAATGTTCAATGTGTATTGTGGCATCTTGTATACTTGGAGTCATATTGAATTTCATCTACCAACAATGCCATGTCTACAATATAAATTGATTGGTGTTTGGACTATTTAATGTACCTAAACAGCCTTAGTCAATCTAGCTAACTAATGTCCAAGGGGTTGAGCTTAACTAGTTAAAACACTGGGTTCTCACTGTGGAGACCCAAGTTCAACTCCCAATAGGGACATCTAAAAGTGGAACTCTAAGCTGTGACTCTTGGCCTTCCATAATGGGGAAGGTCTTGGGTCAATCTAATCAAACATAATAATAATAATAATAATGATAATAATAATAATAATAATTCAAAATATTGTGGCTACGACCTATTATCTATCAAAAAAAAAAAAAATCTAGCTAACTAATATTTTTTATGTCCATGATTAATGTCTTTTAAGTGTAAACTAAATTGACTTCACAATAAATTGAAGAGCAAAGAGAAAATAGGTATGTGAGAGAAATAGCAATCAAAGACATAAATGTATTGAAAAGAAATTGTTCTATATTGAAGAGTTGAGTGAGGAAGAAGAGGAGAAACCAATATTAGAAGGTGAGGATCATTTAATATTTTTGATGGAACCCATTAAAATATTTCCTGGATAGGTTATTGGCATAAGGAAAGTAAGGATATAGAGGCAAACATGAGGCCATAAAATTTGTAATTTTTAAGGAAAAATCAACACATTCTACATATTATTCACCTATAAACTAGTATATCCAATGCCATGTTCCTCGACAAAAGAATAATTGCAAGTAGACATATCAACAATGACACATTTTACCTGTTTAGTTACCCCTTCAAAACCTGTTTTTACCTTAATAAAAAACAATGACACATTTTGATCCACTTATTTTGATTGTGTTTACATTATGGATAGCATATATGCTATCTTGAATTTTTTTGTACTCTAGACTTTCTTATTACTCTCATTATTCTGTATAGTTTTTTTGGACAATAATCATAATTTCTATTTTAATTTTAATTTATTTGACTTGTTCTACAAGAATTTATTTTAGTTTCATTATCCTTTATAGTTTTTTAAAATATTTTTTTTTATCCATAATACACAACCAAGGTTGTGAGAAATTGTATTAAAGTTTAAACTTAAAAAATATATACATTGTTATCTTTCCAAAATTCCAAGAAATTGTATTAAAAAAATAATATTTACATTGTTATCATTCTAACCTTCCAACCAAGCCAAATTGGCCTCATAACACCAGGAAGGCTGACAAAAGACTCAGACAACAAAATAAGCTCCTCTGGGTTCACACACAAGGTCGAAGCAACCACCAAAGATGAGCACTTAGTGACAACTAGTTCGCTTGACCAGCTCCGATAGCCCGCCTCCGAAGTCGAACTTGAAATACCTCCCAAAGAGGAGAAGCAATCACATCAATTCCAAAGGCAAAGCATAAATCTTCCAAGATCGCGTTGCCAAGCTTGAAAAGATAGAAATGGTACAAGATCGATGGATCGTTTCTCCTAATTAAACCAAGTGTGTGCTTTGATTAACCAAGAATAAATGCTACGGGTATGAATAGCCTCAAAATCAAATCATTCCTACTGCCACTGATAGAGTGTCATTCAAGGCCCAAGAGTGCCAGGTCAATTTCATCTGTAGCCACATTGACCAATGCGTCAACCTCCCTATTTGCCTCTTGATAGGTGTGATTTATTGTGTATGATTCAAAAAAGTAGAGGAGTTCCATTACTCCATCCACTAAAGCACATAATTTCCAATTAGCAATTGAACACAATCTAAACATATTATCACTAAAGAGAAATCCCCTTCAATGTCGATCTTGGAAATGTCTAGATCTTTGCAGAAGATTAGTCCTTGAGTCAAGGCTTTCAGTTTAGCTACATTATTAATATTGTTTTTTTTCCAGAGGAACTACAAGCTTACCCATAATTAAACCATTTAAAGCCTCATTATACATTCAGCTCTTGATGGCCCTAGATTTCTTCTAGAGGCACCATCAAAATTTAGTTTGAACCAACCTATTTGTGGTGGTTTCCAAGTATCTTGATCCTTAATATATTCAACCTCCTTTCAACCGACTCCCATGAAGGGAGGGATTCTTAGGCCATGCCATTTAAACCTCATCTTACCATTCCACTCTGTGAACTAATCGTGTCTCTTCAAATGTAGAACAGATATGCTATTTACTAATTCTATTAGTGTTGCTTCAACTTTGTTTAGAAATGAAGAGACATTTCCTTTCTTTGGAAAATTGTACAATTTTTTTCTTTCCAAATCTCCCAAATTAGCAACAAAGGGCTAGAAATCTAGAGACAACTAAGGAGAGTAGGCTTGAGAAGGATAGGCCAACTCTTAAATAGGCTTATACTATTATTTCAAAGGCCAGTGATCCATCCAAGTTTGGTGCATAACCATCTCCAATAAGCTTGTAAGAAATGACACCCTAGGAACAAATGATCAATCAATTCATCCTCATGCAAACAAAAAACTCATCTCAAGGGACCTTCAAAAACCATACTCCTAAATTTTTCTATGGTTAAGATTTTTCCTTGAAGGACTACCCAAGTAAAGACCCAAAATTTAGGTAAGAAATTTTTATTCCAACACAAATGAGTCAGAATCTCAATTTTGCCTTGATGCCTTTCCCGAGCCACCATACCATATCCATCCTTGGCATTAAATTGCCCATTCTTGGACCCTACCCATATCAACTTATCCCTACCCCTACAAAATACAAGAGCTTTGTCTGCCAACATCTCCACCACATAGTTTGTTTTTGCAATCAAGAGTATTAAAATTGAAATCATTTCAATACCATCCTATTAAGTGATCCTCATTGATAGATTCTACATAACCTTTGACCAAAATACCACATATTTTCTTTAAAAAGGCCTTAGTCTTCTCTATTTCAATGATATTGTCAAGGGTAGGATATTCTCCCTGAGAATCCTTCTAGAACAAGACCGATCCTCCATTATATATGTCCCATGATAACTAGTTTGAGATTATAGATCTACAGTTAAGCATGAATTTATACACTCTTGATCCATGTGGGGGATTAAAGGTTTTGAAGATACAATCAAGGTGATTGTTATCCAAATATTTTTATTTAAGGATTTTAACTCATTTCAACCAGGGCTCCTTATAAATTCTCCATACTAACACTGCCCCCAAAACTTTGTTTTGTCATAGTTGATTGCAAAGGTCAATGCCCCCACACTCCTTATACTTCAAGACTTTGTCCTAGGATATCAAAGCTACCTACCAGTCCTTGCCAAATAACTTTCTCATTTTCTAAACCAATTGTTGATTAACTCCTATTGTTAATGAGAGACAAGACAATAAGTATATAGGATTGGCCAAGATGATTGCCTTAAACATGACCATTCTACCAACCCAAGATAGCTATCTTCCCTTCCAAGAGGAAAGCCTCTTATCCATTTTATATCCCAATGCATCCCATAGTTTAGAAGACCTCAGTTATTTTGCTAAGGGAATGCCTAAATAAGTCCATGAAAGCTTGCCAACCTTGAAGTTTAAAATTCTAAGAATCTCCAATTCTTTCCTGGGAGGAAAAAGGAAGAACATAATTGATTTGGCTTGGCTAATTTGCTAACCAGAAGCCTTGGCATACCATTACAAAACAATATAAAAATGTAATGCTTTGTAAATGACATGGTATAATTAGCAAATTATTGACGAGTGATAGCTAGCAATGAGCTAGTCACTTGAATCCCCTCCACCAAACCAACATCCGGAGAGCTTTTTGAAGATCTCCCTAAGGCCTTAACCATGATTATGAAAATAAATTGTGACAAGGGTTCAATCTGTCTCAAACTCGGGGAGGCCTTAAAGAAACCCTTTGGGGAACCATTAACTAGGACTAAAAACGTTGGGTGAGAGATAAAATTGAAGACCCAATCAACTAATTGTTTAATTTGAAACCTAATGCCTCCAATTCCTAAGATAGGAAGTTCCAATCAAAATTTTTAAATGCTTTTCTTATGTCTAATTTGATAGGCATGCTTGGGCTCTTATTGTTATGGATTGAGAGGATTGCTTCCTAAGCTATGATGACTCTATCTAAAATAAACCTATCAAGAAAAAATCTAGTCTGCTCCATTGAGATAATATTAGGAAGGGTTCTCTTGAACCTGTTAGCCATTACCTACACCATTATCTTATAAAGAGAGAGATAGGACAAAATTATTCCAGGGTAGTTTCCTTCTCCTTCTTTGAGATTAAGCCAATGAATGTGTTCTTAATATCTCTTAATAATCTCCCTAAATTTCTAGAGGCTTCCAGAGCATCCACCAACTCCATGCTCACTATACTCCCTCTTTTTGAAAGAACCCCACTAGGAATTCATCTATCCTAGGGGCTTTATTTCGAAGAAGCTATTAAACAGTACAAATTTAATTTCATCCTTGGTGAATCTTGTATTCAGAGACCTGTTTTGAGCCTCGTTCACTAGTTTAGGAATATATCTAATAAGATCTTATTGAGATTCAAGATGCGACCCCTCAATATTGCTCAATATACCAGAAAAAAGGATAGTGTTTCCTTAGCAATCTCCAAAGGATCTTCGATAAAAGAGCCATTTGGTTTCTTCAATTTTAAGATTCTATTCAAATCTCTGCACTACCTAGAACACCTCCTCTTTCACAAGAATTTCTTCATAATTATATTTTAAAAGGTATCTTTGACTTACAAACTTATCTTAATCCATCCCTTCCTTCAAGACTACTTCATTCAAAACTAAAGGCTCCTCCTCCAATAATTTCCTAGACTCAAAAATGTGCTTGAAGTGATCTTTATTCAAATGTAAAAGCTTCTATTTTACTAGTTTTGTTTTGAGACAAACAAAAAAATATTCAAGCCATAAAACTGCTCCTTAACCCACCAGTTAGCTATTAGATAAAAAAAGGTTGTCTTTCATCAACATGTTCTCAAACTTAAATGGACACATCTTTGATTTTGTGCCCCACACAAGCTCAAATTGGATTAGATAATGGTTCAATCTAGACTATGAAAGGATCATGGATCCCTCCATTCCATAGGGAAATAATGCTAGATCACCAACGAAGAAAAACCTATCCAACTTTTCGGCAATGTTACTGAACCCAAGCCTCCTATTGCTCCTAGTGAAGGATACATTCCCCAACTCAATCTACACAAGGTTGTTTTTGGTCACCCAATCCTTGAAGTCCTTGTGTCACTGATTAAGTCTTTGAATACCTCCTCTCTTATCTTGAATATGCAGAATGGTGTTGAAGCCCCTTCTGAAGATGCATTGTGGAAAAGGATTTACAACTAAGAACCCATCTAGTTTTGCATAGAGTTATCTCTTCTTAATGTAATAAATCGAACCAAAAACATTTATCAGTAGGAATTGTAGGTTTGTTATTAGGCTATGCACTTTATAGCCTAATGAATGCTTTCCTTCTACTAGTTTCTCAAAAGCCATTGAGGAAGGGTTCCAAAAGGCAGCTCGACTACTAGATGCCCCTTCAAACTACACCACCTCCACCTTCCAACTTCTAACTTTATTTTTAAAGAGTTCCCTCTCCATAATGGTAAATTTGGTTTCTTGAATAAGTAGTATATTTTCCTTACTTAGCCCAATTCTGCACTTGACCACTTGCGCTACTTTTTAGGGGCATTCAAGCCCCTAACATTCCATGATAGGAGCTTCATGGCCCCTAGGGAAGGGTGATACTCTTCTCTTATCTTATAAGTCTAGTCATTTTCAATTGGCCTTTTTCTTTGCCATCCTTATTTCTCAACTCTTGTAGAGATTTTCTGCCTTTGCCATTGCCCTTTCTCTTACCACAATTTGGGTGGGTTTCATAGATAGGGATTGCTTAATACTCAACTTCTCCTAGTTTATTAATGTAACAATTTATTCCTTCTATTGCACCATAATTCCAAACATCTACTCCTACTCCTCTTCCTCCAACATACCTCCCTCTAAGAGATCCTTCAACAATTCTTGCTTTTTAGATTGATCTACCCTTCTTGAAGACCAGTCTACCTCAAGATTATCATGGAGACCCTTAGAGATGACAATAAGCTTACATTCAACATCCAACTTAGAGTGCCTATCACAATCTTTAGGGTTTAATGATTTCTCATTTATAGGGCATTCAATTAGGTTCTCTTATTTGGCACCTACCTTAGTTTTATCAAGAATTTGATACTCTTTTACCACCATAACTTTCCTCTTTTTCGATGAACTCATAGATGAGAAGGGGCAAGGAGAGGTATTCTAAAATTTTACCAACACCAATCCCTATCTAAAGTGTTGTCTCCATTTGAATGTTTATCTCCTTTTGTTATTGCTTCTATTGATTTAACCTTGCCATCCTACCTTGAAAGTTATAATAAAAAATAAACCCAAGGCTTCCTCCTACTATCTTGCATTTTTGGGCTGAGCCTCCTTACTTGTTGAGGTCCCACCAAGCCCTAATGTGCATTTATGATTAGCTAGGCTAACATCTATTTCAACCTTCTATACCCGACAACCCTTCTCTGACATGATTTCTAGTTCTTCTTATTCCCCAACATCCTTGTCTATCTCCACACAGATCAACATTGAATCCTCTATAGTTTTATTCATGAAGTCCTCATCCACTCCAATAAAGGATCCCAATGCATATCCTATCACCCTCAAGGTTTCCATATTCTCATATTCTTAGCGAAGGTTTCCTAATCTAATCCAAGTTGGCACTTTACTAACCTTATGCTTCAAAGGGTCAAAATTTGAGAACTATTTTATGCAATAGAAACTAGATCCTTCAAAAAATGGGATTACCATACAACAATTTCATTTTCAACTGCGAATTTGCACATTCACCCCAAAAAAAATCATTAGGCAAGGTTTTAACTTTTACTTGCAAATCAACCTTCTAACTCCATCAATCCAATATCCAACTTCTAGGGTATCCCTTCTGTACCATTTAACAAAATTTGCCCATTGCTTGAGATGATCCATTAATGGGGATAGAACTTGCAATGGCATGGTAATCACTTTTCTCTTTAGTGGCCTTGAGGGACCCTAATTTTTAGCTTTCAACTCATCTTTCCTTCTCCATTACTTATCTCTTCCAGATCTGGCATTACATTGCACTTAGGCTCTCCTATCCTTGAATCAAACATGCTACACACATCCATCATAAGATCTACTCCGAAGTGGAATCACATTCACCCTTGTGGCGAATGCTAGAATGTCCAAGCCATAGTTTCCCCATCGATCCTTTCCACTTGCAATTTTTTTTTGCATGTGAACCATTTTTTTTGCACATTAATATTTGTTACTTTAATAGAGATCACTTTTCACTATAACACACGCACACACACACACACACATATTAAAAAAATGGGTATATGCTTTGGCCTAGAGCTATAAACCATTGAGACCACAAATAGGGGACCTCATCCCTATTTAAACATTCGACAATAACACCCCAATAGGGTTTGAACCTTGATGACAAGAAGAATAATACCATAACTTAACCATCACAACATTGCAATACCGACAAAAAATTAAGGCTAAATAATCTCAATTGTTGATCTAATAAAGAGTAACTCTACAAGGTTTGAACCTTGGTTGTAGGCATTACAAGCAAGAAGCCCCACCATTTCACCAAAGGGTCACCCCTACTTTATAACATGTATTATCTCTATGTGAAATTTCCATTTTTTATAGATTTATCCAAACTTTATTTTTTTGTAATTAACAATAATTTATTTCATTTCTAAGTGTCTTGGTGGGTTCACATTATCCATATAATTTGCAGGTGTTGATGTTTATTTTTCATATTTTTAATTTTTAATTTACTAAAGAAGAAAAATTAAGTCATCCAAAAGTTTGAATCAATTTGATATTATGTTTTTCATGTTTATACCTAACAAGTGATGTTATCAATTTTAGTTGATATAATTGATTGGTTATGTTGAATATCTAAAACTATAATTGTCAACAAAAGAGCAATTAAGGAACCAACAATTGTATATTTTAATATATAATTTTTGCTTAAAATTACAATAATCTTATACCTTAATTTAATATCGTAAACTTTGTATTTAATTCCATTATCTTTTATAATTATATATAAACATAAAAAAGTAATTTTGATTACAATATCTTTGTTGAATATATCGTCAATCTCACCATTTCACATTACTAGCTATAGAGGTGCTCATGTATATCTTCATTCCATAAATATCTGCTCAATATTTTTAGACTAGCATAACTTTGTAGACTTATTCATGGAAGCATAATTTCATATTCTTCAATTTGTCTTTATAGGCTTTTGTGTAAAGTCTTGACCATGTTAAATATCATCTAATTCAACAGGCAAAGGTCAATTTTGATCAGTAAAATTAGGATAAATGTCTTTGACTTTTTAGTATAGATGAAATGTAAAATTACTATTGAGCATTTGACCATTGAATAAAATGATATATTAAGAATGATATTTAAATAATGTGATAAATTCCATATTTTCTTGTAGATAGCCTTTGCAGACTTCTTTATAATTCGAGGTTCAGAGTCTATCCTTATTAATGGATTAGTTTTCTAAGTTTTAACACAGAGAGAAGTCCCTTGCTGGTTGTTGATAGCAATGGCCAATCCCTCTTTCTTTGCCGTTGCCCTTTTTGTCTTTCTTTTTGCATTAAGTACAACTGTGTCCGAGGAGATAAGGACAGCATATATTGTTCATATGAGTAAGTCAATGAAACCTCTCCATTTTACGCTTCATAAGCACTGGTATACTTCTCTTATCAATAAGGTTACTTCAGGTTCAGATGACAGGAGCCGCTTGCTATACACATATGATAAAGTTCTCCATGGATTTGCTGCCAAGCTAAGCAGTGCAGAGGCTGCAGCATTAGAGAGCATGGATGACTGCTTGGCCGTAATTCCATCATCTGTCCGGCAAATCCATACCACCCATTCACCGCAGTTTTTGGGTCTGGGAGGCCCTAATAACATTTTGTGGCCGCCGTCGCAGCACGGCAAAGATGTGATTGTGGGTGTGATCGACAGCGGAATATGGCCTGAGAGCGAAAGCTTCGATGATAGAAGCCTGGGACCTGTACCTGCAGAATGGAAGGGCGTATGCCAAAGTGGGGAGATGTTCAATTCCTCTCACTGCAACAGGAAAATCATTGGAGCTCGCTATTTCTTCAAAGGCTACGAAGCAACGATCGGTAAACTTGGTAAAAGCGAGATCAAATCTGCGAGAGACACGGACGGCCATGGAACACACTGTGCTTCGACTGCTGCGGGGTCGGCTGTGGGTGGCGTGAGTTTCAATGGCTTCGCCAATGGAACGGCCATAGGGATGGCTCCTCAGGCCAGATTGGCCGTTTATAAGGTCCTCTGGGCTAATCAAGCCGATGACTGCGACGTAGCTGCCGCCATGGAAATGGCCATTGCAGAGGGCGTGGATATAATTTCTATGTCCATTGGCCATAGGGATATAAATTTGCCGTTTTACCAGGATTCCTACGCCATTGGAGCATTTAAAGCCATGCGGAAGGGCGTCTCTGTTTCGTTTTCAGCCAGCAACAATGGACCTGTTGATTCTACTATCACCAATACGGCACCTTGGGTAATTACAGTTGGGGCCAGCAGTATGGACAGGCGATTCCCCGCCACTGTTACACTAGGTAATCTTGAGATCTACAGAGGTTCCTCTCTTTCTAAAGCTGGCCAAGTAACTCAACAATTGCCTCTCGTCTATATATCTCAAAACAAAAGCACCATGACCTGCGGCTCAGGTCTCGATCCCAGCATGGTCAAAGGTAAAATTGTGCTGTGTGATCTTGTGTTGAATAACCCTTACATTAATTCCACAGAGGCCGCTCTGCAACAAGCAGTTGGTCTTGTGAACGAAGTTTCAACAGTAGCGAAAGAAGTTGGGGTAACTGCAATCATCTTGGCCAGTGACAGATATTGGGGAGCGCTCGAATGGGTTGACAGTTATGATCTGCCTTTTATTAGTGTGAGTTTTTCAGTTGGAGAGAGAATCAAAAGATACATAAACAGTACCCTTAAACCCACTGCCGTCATAAAGCCAAAAGGATTGACAGTGGCGGGAAAGGCAATAAGAGCTCCTCTGGTGGCTTCCTTTTCTGCGAGGGGGCCAAGCCTTGTGTTTCCAGATATTCTCAAACCGGATTTAATTGCTCCAGGTGTCAACATATTGGCAGCGTATACGGGAGGAGGATATAAGCTCGAGTCGGGGACATCAATGTCGTGTCCCCACGTAAGCGGCCTTGCAGCGCTCATACGAAGCGTTCATCCTTCCTGGAGTCCCGCCGCCATTAAATCGGCCCTCATGACGTCTGCTTACGTCCACGACAATAGAAATCAGCCCATCAGAGATGCTTTCACAATGGAAGCTGCAAGTCCTTTCGCTTTGGGCGCAGGGCATGTAAATCCAGTGGCTGCCATTGATCCGGGGTTCGTCTACGACATGGGGCCTCCTGATTACATTCAATTTCTCTGTAGTCTCAACTATACAACCAAACAGATCGGTCTTCTGATGGAGGACCACGTAATCTCCTGTCCTGTATCAAATACTTCGGAAGAGATAGCCGATCTCAATTACCCATCTTTCTCTCTTCTCTTCAACTCTACCAATTCCACCAAATTAGGTCAAGTTGTGAGAACAAGAACGGTAACAAACGTGGGTGCCGCCCATTCGACCTATAAAGTCCGGGTGAAAAGGCCTTCTGGCATTAAAATACGTGTTGAACCGAGGGTATTGGAGTTCACAGAGAAGAATGAGAAGCTTCAGTTTCGTGTAAGATTTGAGAGTGTGGTGATTGGAAAAGGTGGAGATAAAATGTTTGGAGAGATTGCATGGGAATGTGTCCGAGGTGGAACGCATGTTGTTCGTAGTCCAATTGTTGTAGTGAGGCAAGGTAATTGACATAACAAGCGACCATGCAAGTACCTGATCGTTTAATTAGTTACCATCATTTCTAGTTTTGATTCGGTAGAGTTACTGAATAGGTGTTAAGAGGAAGGTTCTATGTGTTGGAGATTGTAATTCCAAACTATTTCATTTATACAATCACACTTACATTTTCTATATGTACAAATGTATTTGTAACTTTAAAGACAAGTCTTGTAAGAATATCTTGTTTAAGATTCCATTGTACCATCTACAAGTTTCTCACAGATTGTGGGTAGTCTAAAAACATTTACATTATTTTATGTTTGTTCTCTCTCCTCCACATATGACCACTTTTGTATAGTGTTCTCTATTTTGCATTCACTCTTTCAAAGAGTCCAGCTCTGTAGAGCTATATAAAGCTACCGGTCGTTGTATGAAGTTGGAGAATTCACCAGTCTGAATGAATGGAGCTTTAAGAAGTATGTAATGTTGTTAGTTTGAATGAGTAGGTTGAAGCTCGCATGGAATTTTATATGTAATTTTTTTATGAAGTTGAATATAAATTTTTATGTTTTCTTTCAATATTTTTTGTTTAATAGTTATTGTTCAATTGTTTGGAGTTAGTAGTCTTATGAATTTTAAAAATAATAAAACTTTTAATACTTTTATGATATTTTCTTAAGAAATAGTCACTACAACATCAATAAGCATCTTATATAATTTTATGGTAAAATCATCCAAGCACTAATTAATTAAAAAAAAGGTCTAGGTCTCTCCTATCTTCAAAAAAGATTGTTATTAATCAACATGGGGAAGGGGAAAAATTGAACCGACATGAGGGTTTCAATTATTAATCACATAATAATGTTGCATTTAAGAGTATCTAAGAAATAATTGGAGGGTTATTGACTATATTTTTTTTTGTTTAGGATGGTTTCAATTCCAATTTCTAAGTCCCATAGATTGCTTGGCTTTGTGAATGTCATTAAAAAGTTTCATTCATTGATAGGTATGAATTAGGAGAATTTGAGTAAATTAGATTGAATAGCTAAAATGATCATTTCATTTAATAAGATTCATTTTTTTTCTCTAAAACATAAACAAAAAAGTATTCATTCACATGCAAACAATAGCCATTAAAATCTCATTACCCATCTACTCATTAACTAATTCATCATATATTAATTAATCCATCTTCACCAAAATTGAATTAATATAATCTTTATTATTCAGTTGATTTTAAAATAAATATTTTTTAACCAAATATTCAAATATTTAAATAAAACATTTTCTCACAAATATTAAATAGAAAAAATACCTAGAAATAATTAAATAAAAAATCATGAATTACATTGAATTTAGTTGACTAACCAATCAATTTAGCTAACTAATTAATCAATTAAGTCAACTCATCAATTTTAGTTTACTAATTAATCAATTTAGTTAACTAATCAATCAATTTAGTTAACTAATAAATCAATTTAATCAACTCATTCATGAATCAACATAAGGCAACTTCCTTGTTATCAAGAAATTCGAGAGATACAGATCAGAGTTATGAACCCTAGTAATTTCTAGTGTTGTATTCTTTCTACCCTGGACTTAGTCCCCCTCCCCCCCCCCCACACACACATTCATGTCATGTATACATTGCTTATATCTCCTTTTATATGTTTTACTCACTAATTAACCTTTACTATTCACCTTACTATTGGTGAATGGATCTCTTGATATACTTATATCTACAAAATGGGATACGACCCTTACAAAGTATCCCTATCCTATGTTATATGTCTACTTCTATACTGGTTTAAGATTATTAAAATTAACTATAAATGTTACTCCAAGCTTGGATTTGATTCTGTCCTATTTTGGAATAATAAAATGTGTCACAAGAGGGAGTAATATCTGAAATTAATGACCTTTGGACTACTTCTTACCCTCATTAATCCTTCATGTATCTCATTTTGAATATAAGTGGTAAAATCATATTCTTCATTTACATTTGGATGCTGAATCTTTATGACCATCATTATCATATTCATTGGGATCTTAACTATATCATCTTCTCTACCTAAAACTTGGCACAATTCATAGTAAGTCTTCATAAAGTAGCATTCAAAGGTGATTAATTCAAAAGGCTTTTGTTCTAAGAATGAATATAATTCCTCTAACCCTTGTACATTTTCTTCCTATATCATGGGATTTCATAACTTCTCAAAGTTCTTTTATGAACCCTATACTCCTAATCAAATCTATCAAAATTATTTTTTATGAACCCTATACTCCTAATCAAATCTATCAAAATTATTTTTCTTCAATGTCAGCCCGTTCAAATTAAAACAATTCATGAATGCATCCCTACTCAAGTATACCATTATCAAACCCTCTATACTTCTTACTGTATTAGTTTCAGGGTTATATCTCTTGGCTAATAGCTTGATTAGCTCTAGATCAATGAATACATTAGGCACAACTAGATTTCCCACATCCAAGGTCCAAGGGTTTGACACAAAGATGTCTTTGTCTCTGTTCCCATAGAAAATCCAAAATAGGTCCGATCCTCTAATGGGTATGGCTGCATTCCTGCAATAAAATTAATTGAAATTAAAATTTAATTAATTTAAGCCTCTCCACATAGTTAATTGATTTAATTGTGTGAGTCCCTTTCTTCTTAAAATTAATAAATCAAATTTAATTAATTTTATCACTATAGTCCAATAATTAATTTAGCAATAAATTAATCATTCCCCCTTTCTTCTAAAATCAAATATCATTTATTTCTCCTAAACCCTACTTAGTTAATTAATTTTAATTAACTAAGCTAACCATGTGATTCCTACAAATCATTTCTTCTAATCTTCACTTAGCCTAATTAATTCTTCTAGAAGCATGAGTATCATTATTCCTCAATTTTAAATTTCTCCACTCATTCTCTCTCCTCATGTCACATCCTCCTAACTTTCCCACTTGCTCTCTAATCCTTCATTAAGCCACCTAATCAATCTCTCTAATCATTTACACATCCCTATTCACCTTTATTAGGGATGGGTCAACTTTGATCCTTTCAAGGAAATTCAAATTCTTTGAATCTCCCCATGCATCCTCTTATTTCAGAATTTTTAATTCCTTCTCCCTTTCCCCAAGGAATTTTAAATTCCTTTTCTCTTCCCAATGTAATTGGGAGCTCTCCCCCATGTACCTTGAGAGGTGTGGAGACAAGAAATGCCTTTATGGAATATCTCTTGAATCTCACACCTTGTCCTCTCAATCATCTCTTCCATTTCAAATCACTCTAAACCCTTCATTTTGAAATCAATCTTGGCCTTCCATTTTGTCCTCCTCCAATATATAAATTGGGGTCTCCTTCCCTCATTTCCATATCCACTTTTCATGTAATCTTATGCTGTCCATTTGAGATCCAAAATCATCTAAGCCAAATCCCTCTCATCCATCATCATCATTCAAGTCCAATACAAATCCAATCTTGTTGTGTAGTGGAGAGCAATACACAATCCACCATCAAAGGAGCAAATCAAGTAGAGCAACAAGGGCACCTCTACTTTATCAAGCTCAATCGGAGGAAGAGTAGAAGCTAAGGTATAATGGTCTATTTGTGTACTCGAATGCATTATTTTTTGTTTTATTTGGTTTATACACTAACCATTAGGCTTTAGATTTTTCCCTCTTAATTTTGGCTATTTTCCATACCCGAGCCTAGTAGTAAATCTAAGAAATCATGGTACAAACCCCTTGCATTTTTTTTTTTTTTTTTTTGTTCCTCTAGGGTTCCTTTAGGCTAAGAAGAGGACCCTTCTACCTGAATTGGTGGTTCTATTGGTTGAACATGAGGGTTTGTTTTCTTTCTTGTTTTGGGAAGTTTCTCCTTGTGTAGGAGTAGGGTCAATGGTTGGCTTCTTCTTAGGGGCCATTTTAACAAACGACTATACCAAGGCTTTGATTCTATCTAGCTAAATCACCCTAGTACTCTTTAGCAAAAAAGGACAACCAGAAGCACATTGAGAATAAGGTGGCGGGATGAATTACTACTTTTTTCACAAAACTTGAAACCCTAGTTGATTGTTACAATTCTCTTTTATCACCTCAAGAATCATTCGTTTGAGAGATTGAAAGTAGAATGATTAAACCACCTTGAATTTTGGATTTATTTCCTTGGGTTGTAGCTCACACTGAATCTCGTAACCATTAATTCACCTCATGCGAACACTTGGGTTGGTAGTCGTAATCGAATTTCAAATTATGTCATTGATCTCCTTATTGGATGGCTATAATCTTCTCTTGACCACCCTTGACCTACTGAGCTGGCGAAAAATCCACTATCACACTTCACTTATATTTTCATGCTGAGTCCTTGCATCCTGCACCACCTTTATTCATCTATTTGTCACTGCAAGAATGCAGGATGTAAGTCACCTTCCTTTCTTTCTCCCCCCCATTATCCCACAACTTAATCTTTGAATTGGTAAATACCCTGTGGCGTGGTGGGATAACCTCCTTTACCTTCACACTTGCTCCCGCTATCCCACAACTCAACTATTATATCGGTGACAACTATGTGGGCCCATAGGGAGAACTCTTGGCTAGCATGAAATGCTTCCCTACAATCTCACCCAGTTTCTTTAACATTTTATACTATGCTGCGAGGTGGTGAGATAGACCTTTATGTTTTGACGTTACCCCCCGCTACCCTGTACAAGGCTAAACATTGACGTCATTCATGTTGTGGGGTGGAATGGTGATATTTCTTTGCTGACTTTAACTCCTGCCATCTTACACTCTATTTTTGATACATAGTATTGTATGCAGGAAAAGCGGTGCAATGAAATGAAAATTACAAAAAACAATGACTTGCCCACACACCAATGGGACTCTTGGTGCAAGTTATGGAGCTATATGGAATAGCTCAACTTCCCAAGGGGTGTTCCATTGTTCTCTATCTCACAAGAACCCTCAAGCCAATACCTTTTTTCTCAGATCACTGAGCAAAGTAACTTAGGGATGACAATCATGAGAATGAGGGATGCTTTTCGATCAATCTTAGTATGAATGTAATCCTATCTATGCATGATTTTAACAAATATGAGCCAAACTAGTGATGATAAGATGAAAAGATTAGTACAAGACTATCCTAACATGATATACTAGTTTATATGGTTAACTAAGATGATAGAAATACTTCTAAAATGTTTATTAGATTATTTCTATTTCAAAGAGAGATAAAATGCTTGCTAAAAATGAGTATAAGTGTGATGCTAAGAACTTGGATGATGAGAATGAGGGAATGCGGGCTCTATTATAGGAAAAATGGGGCAATGGATGGTCCAAATTGGATGATCTTATCAAGGGTCAGGATTGAAAGTTATCAATCCATGTTTGCAATTCTCACCAATGAAATGGTGACAATTGTTAGCATAAGACTACTTGAGAGGAGATGTAAGAAGCATTAAATGCTTGAGAAGACCTCATGGTTACCTTAGGAGGTAAGGGTTAAGGTTAGGTTAAGATTACCCATTGGATAAAGCTTTTACCCAAAGGATAAACTCTTGTTCAAGGGTTAAAGGAATAACCATGGTCAAAGCAATGAATGCTTGATGAGACCCTTGGGTTAGATGAGGGTTGAGTTAGGCAAAAAGTCTCTAACCATGCTTAAAAGGGTTAGTTAACCATTAATGGTTTGGAAGACTTTGGGGACAAATTTGTAAGAGTCCTTCCAAATTTTGGGGTATTCAACAAGTTAGCTTATTGAAGGCATAAAGGCTTTAATGCCTTTGGAAGACTTTACTCCAAATTTGAGAAGTGACATCCTCAAATTTAGGGGAAAGGGATAATTGAAAGGTTTAGGCTAATTGATTAGGATTAGATGGGTTCTAGAAGAATTTGGAAAAGGGTTTAGGAGGCAAGTGGGAGATGTAGGATTTTGCAAGTGGGTGGGAAAAATAGAATTTAATTAAAATAAATTACTTTATTTTAATTGTGGTTTAAGTGGAGGATTTAAATAAATTAGATTTATTTATTTGGAGTGAATAATTTAATTAAATGTAAATTTAATTAAAAAGAGAGATAAGGGATTTAATTAAATAAAATGATTTATTCAATTAAATGACATGAAAGGCTTAGGTGAATTTAAATAAATAAATTGAATAATTTATTTAATCAAATAGAGGAATGTGAGTGATTTAATTAAATTAGATTTAACTAAATAGAGGAATGAGAATAAAATGAACATTAAATATTCATTTAGGAATGTGGTCATTTTTATGTGTCTACACGTATCACACCATAGGGATGCAGGGATCTTAACACTTCACCCTAATATCCCACACTTGCTCAACTTATGACATCATCACTATTGCAGGTGGGCGGGGTTGAAAGACTTAGCCTCTTTACTTCTGTTGATGCTTTCATGCTTTCCCATGGTAAAATAGTTGACCAAAGTCATACCTTGTGGGCCTGTAGGACAAACTATCACTTAAGTTGCTTTTAAATTGCACATGGACAATTTCACTATAATTCAAGGGACACGGGGCCATTATTTAAAACAAATAAACTTATAGGAAATAAGCATTTTAAAACCTAATGAAAGGGCTGATAACCACAAGAATTTAAAAGACTCCAAACATGACTTTTAAGGTTGTGCATAACTGGCCTAGTTGGTCAACACAAAATTAAAACAAAAGGCAGTAATGACCTACACGTGACCCTAAGGCTCTAACACTTGGGCAAATTTTTATATCTTGATGACTATTTTAGGCAAATTCATCTTTGAAGAAAGTTCAGGATTAAATCAAATTTTGACCTTCCTAACAGATCATTTGAATCTTAGTAGTAGATTATGGTGCATGATAAGCTCTATTCACTTTCAATGGAGTTTTGGTAATGACGTTGTTCATAATTCCATGTATTACTTAGTATCACTTTTAGTGGGAGCTTTATTTAGTCACATAATGTGTTCTATCTTCTTTGTTTCAAGATTGTGTTTCCAAGTTGTTGTCATTGCAGTGTATTGTGAGACAAGAACAATCTTTGATTAGAAGATGGATGATCTTTTGCAATAGGTTTTGGTGTCATGTGGAGCTCTTGGATTTTTCCTTGAAGTTTCAGTGAGAGTTTAACATCTTTGGTTTTATTGACAAAAGATGTGCAATTTTATCTTCTTGGTTTGGAGATTATAGTTTGACTCTTCCTTTTGGGAGCTCTTGGTTGAGTTCTTTGATCATGTTGGGACCATGGAGGATCTTCAGTTAGAAGATGCTTGTCATGATGCTAGAAGATCTTAGTTACATGGTTCAGTGGGAGCTTTGGAAGTGATGTGGATTCATCATTTGATGATGGATGGTTATGGTGACATATTGGTGCCATGGAGGACTCTTGAGTGTTTGGTGAGGTGTTGTTGTTTCTCTTTGGTTTTGAGTATTAGTCATTTTCTTGGAGCTTCATGATTTTGTAGGATCCCATTTGAAGTTAGGATAGATTGATTGGTTTATGCTTATGGAGACCGAAGAGACTTGGGTTATGGTATGAGATCTCATGTTTTTGGGATTGTGTGTTGAGATGGAGACTCTTTAATGAGGATTTTAACAAAAATACTGAGGAACCTACACCTACTTATTAGTGTGAATCCATTATGGAGCCGAAGAGAATATTGTCATTTATTACAAGCTTTATTTCTTGGTGTTGTGAGCTCATGATAGTCTTGTTTCCCACTCTTGATCTACTCAACAAGTGAATGATCTGAGTGGTATTGCCCCTGTGGTTATTAGATGCATTCTTTATTTTGTATCTTGCTTTCTCATGTGAATAAGTCTTGAATATAGATGTTTCAAGGACTTGTTGAGAAGAAGATGCATGGTTTTATCGATTTATGTTTTTCAATCCTTATTGTTGGTCTTAATATATGGATATAGTTTTTTAGGACTTATTTGGAGAGGTATAGGAAATGGTTTGTGGCTTTGGGCATAGTTCCCATTGTTATGGGAATGGATGGTTTGTTTGATCTATCTTTAGTATGAGAGGCTTACATCTATTTCTTCCATGTTTCATTTGATTGAATGTTAGATGTTGATATCCTTTTAGTGTGAGAATGGTGAAGGTGATTTTACATTACATAACTTGGTACATTTTAGTCTGAGACAAGGATATGGTTTGATTTATAGGTTCTCTCTTTGGTCTTGGTTATCTTCTTAGATGTTTGATTTCACATTACAATGTATTTGAGGTAATTTGGAGCTATGTGATCACTAGTTTGTGTTCATGTTTTCTCATGTGGGAGATGGCATTGGGGTTCCTTTATCTATTTTTTTTCCTTGAGTGTGAAGAACTTGGGAGAGCTATGGAGGTTGATGGTGAGAGAGGTATTACAACATATTTGGTTGCATGGTTTGTAGATCATGCATTTTTCCTTGACACTATGTGATAGAGGAGCTAGCCACATCTTCTATATTAAGTACTTTATATAGACTTCATATGCTTTGATCTTATTTAGATTTAACATTACTCTTGCAGTGGGAGTTTTTGGATATATGTCTATTTATCCTCTGTGATATCTTGGTTTGCTGATTACTGATGTGATAACAAGTTTACATGTTTGACTGGATTTGGATCTATGAGTTATACAATTTATAAGTGTGTACAACCTATTGATTGCAGTGGGATGAGTCAAACGTGGACTATCAGATATCCATGATATTATTTTAGTGGTGATGAAAATTTTGTTAGTTGGCCTTGTCTATGGTCATTTGTGCATTGGTATGTTTCTTTGAGATGGGAGGTTGGATATATAGAGATTTGATTGTAGGTTTAGAGTTGGTATGTTGATAGCATGAAGTTTTATCTATGTTAGTTTACCTTGGTTTAAGGTATGGTTAGCTTGGATGAATTACAATTTGTTGCACAGTTGGTATTCCAAGTGGTATGAGTAAGGTAGTTACTCAAAGCCTTTGTTATCATTTGAATTTGATGCTTACATTCATTAAGAGATTGGTGCAGGTTTAAGTGACAGTTGACATGGTCCACCTTGGGATGTTCCTTTTTCTCCACATGTGGCATGTTGGAGGATATGAGGAGTTTGTTGCTTGATGCTGGTTGTCATGATTTATTTTGTAGGTGTCTTGTTGGAGAATGAAAAAATGTGAATATTTAGATGGTACATGGATGGCTAAGGGATGGTTTTCCCTTTATTTGTGATTCCTATGGGTGTATTTACAATGTATGATGTCAAGTGGGAGAATGGCAAGATTAAGGTGCCATATACCTTGTAAATCCTATGACATGGTTCCAACATCCTTGGAAAGCATCCTAAGACACTTAATATGTATTGATAAAATAATTTATAATATTTAATTCTCACCATTGTTTGTAATGCATTCATAAGGGTGATGGGTTACACTAACAATGATAAAAGTGGGTTGTAAACACAAATATTTAATATTGTTTTCCACCCTTATAGATGTCTAGAATATGATATTTAATGACTTAAAAAAGTTGAAAATGAGTGACCTATGGGATTTTCCAAGTGGGAGTATGGAAGAGGCAATATGTGTCTCTTGGTTTCAAGTCATTTATTACATTTAATGTAATGTTTATTTTGCAAGTATAGGTGTCCATGTTGGAGGGAAGGTATTGGAAGCTAAACTGATGTCTTTTCAAGTTTCATGGAGCTCTTGCCATTTTATAAATTTAGCCTTTGGGTGTAGATTTTATGTGCAATAGTTGGGAATAGTTGAATGTAGCTTTATCTATAGGAAGGATGGATGGGAGGCATAAGGAGGTTGTTCACATGAGAATAGGTTTTGATATGGTAGAGGAAAAGTGGAGAATGAAAGTGATTGTATTATTGTTGTTAATAAAAGCTTGTCGTCTCTTCTTGGTGGAGTTTTTTTTTCCGTAAGGGTTTCTCCATGTAATTCCTATGTTATGTATGGATATTATGTTTATGATTTATGCCTTATTAGTGTTATCTTATGCTAATGTTAATCATTATTTATTTAAGTTATAAGTTCACATAAGATAGGTTTATTAAGCATGGTTAACATGTTGATTTTTGGCATCATAAAGAAGAAGGATCTAATCATCGGTTTTTCACAATTAAGGAAATTTAATTTTCAGATTTACACATGAGTTTCATATTTTCATGTTGCTTCCATCCAAGACTTGAATCTCATCCTTATATTAGCTTATTGGATAGAGACTGATCTTCACAGTCTTTGGTATTTAACTTGTTTATTTCCCAACAAGAGATAATGCACACTAACTTGTCTTCCTCATATACCCTCTTCCTATCCCCCATAACAAGATTCATCCATGTACTATTTTAAAGAGAACCAACCTTGAGCATCATATCAATATGGTTTTACAACAACTTCTAAGAAATAAATGTTATCCACACCATTGATCTATACATTCTCCTATCTTCAAATCCACCTCCATTAATATTTCCACCAATGATGAGCTTCATCTAATTGCTTCTCTTTCTATCCCACAGAAAGACAAACATAATCAACCTTGTCTAACTTGAATATTTTTTCAATAAAAAATTTATAATTAATAAAAGATGGATAATATTTAATTGAATAGTTTTATTTGGAATAAGGAAAAATGAAAGAAGGCGTTAACAATTTCATGCAATATAAAAGTTTCATCAGACTATAGATAAAGTAAATGGTCTTCAATTGAATGTGTTCAAAAGTTTATTTTCTTTAATGAATGCTAGATTTATCTATTATGGTCTCACATGATTTTGATTCAAGATCACCTCTTAATAAAAGGCCTTCAATTGAAATTTCTTTATTAAAAATATGTGTATATGACACTTTATGTCCCTCTATTCAACATGTTAACTTTTATTTAAATAAAAAATGTTGATTAGGGTAATAATATTTATAGGAAAATAATGTGACCATGACTTAACATTTGATACAAATATAGCCATTATAGTAAGAATTCAAACTATAAAGTTTAATATCTTATATTTTTGAAAGGTATGAAAATGTGAATCAAAATAGTGGAAACAATGCTAGACAAGATACAAACTTGCAATCCACACAATCATGAAATAAAATAAGATCCATGTTCAGATCAAATGATAAACCATAATACCACACAAAGACCTCAACAAAGTCCATTGTTGCTTGATATTTTCTTGAATTCTTTCATATGCAGGTTGCTCTACAAAATAGCATAATTGTGATTGCACAATGATATAATGATGAAATATTGATGCTTGATAGTTCTTATCTCTTGATTGATAATACTAATGAAAGTAATGTTTGACTATAATGTAGGTGCTCAAAATTTCTTAGAGGAAAATGAGTGAATGAAGGTCTTATTTATATGTCCCATATCATATTTGATCAATGGTTGAGAAAAAATGAGAGAGGGTGAGACCTATAATATGTAAGGAAGTTAAGTAGCGGAAACAACTTCCTACACTAACCTTGAGAGGAGGGTAATGCAAAACTTTTTCAGATCGTTACAACAGTTACAGAAAACAGAAATAGATATAATAGCATTCATACCACAACACAGTGATTTACGTGGAGAAAACCCTTTCGGGAGAAAAACCCCACCCTCCAAAAGCAGCTCAATATTTTATTCAGCAATCAAAAACAGATTACAACATACTTGCAGAGCAAGCTCTTCGCAGGAGTACCACTAATCAGAGATTCAGAGGCAACTCAATAGCCATAAGACTCTTACACACAACCTCTATCTCACACACCTCATAAATAGGAGATACAATACAAGAAACCGTCAAACGGTATTACAAAACCATGAGCTAAAACCACCCAATAAGGTGTAGCCGACCTTATCTCCCTTCTATGACATGTTAAAGCACACATCAACACGTGTCGCTCCCTTTTACAGCTCATTTATGTATCCGATACAAATTATTTTTCCTATTTCAGGAGTACAAACTTCCGGAGGCCATAACTTGAGAACCGGGTGTCCGATTGACGAACCGTTTGAAGCGTCGGAAAGCTCGCGAAGTGCTCTATCACCTCGTAACCCGCCTCGCCAGTTACGGCCACTTTTCAAGGCATTTCGGAGCCTCTAAAGTCCCCAAAATTAAGTTTAAATATTTTATTGCACCCCTCCAAGACGAAAACTTTAATATCTTCAAAACTAGCTGTGACCTTGCGACGAAACTTTACCGGAATGCTTATCTAGCCAACCAGAAGCTTCAGGGAGAGTTTCGCACTATTTCGTGCTCAAATGAAAACTTACTATAAATAGTAACCTCACATAAATGCAAGGTTGAGACACCATTTTTCCCAACAAATCTCCCACTTGTCGAACACCTTGCATGAGCGGAAGGGAATGTCAACACAATGAATCAATTGCTAGGGGCCATAAGGCCCATAGACTCTGAACACCATCTGAACTTCTCTGTGCTCATAGCCTTAGTTAAAGCATCTGCAACATTCATCAAAGTGTCCACCTTAACCAGCTTCACCCTACCATCTTCGACCATATCTCTAACAAAATGATACTGAACATCAATATGTTTGGTCCGGGCATGAAATGTCGGGTTCTTAGCTAGGCTAATTGCACTCTGACTGTCACAGTAAATTGTCACTGTACCTTGTTTTATTCCAATATCTGAACACAGTCTCTTAAGCCAAATGGCCTCTTTACAAGCATGAGTAGCTTCCATATACTCTGCTTCAGTAGTGGATAAAGCAACCACAGCCTGTCGCTTACTCATCCAACTAATTGCACCACCAAACAAAGTAAACACATAAGCACTGGTGGAGCTTCTGCTATCAATATCACCTGCCCAATCTGAATCCACATAACCATGGATATCAAGGGAAGTCATGTCTCCAACTGAATTACCATGATAACACAAAGAATACTCTGAAGTACCCTTCAAATATCTGAAGTACCATGGATTAGACATATATCTAGAAAGTACTCCCACTGCTTGGGCAATATCTGGTCTAGTACAGACCATAGCATACATCAAGCTTCCAACCGCACTCTGGTAAGGCACTCTGCTCATGTCTTCCATCTCCAATGGGGATGTAGGACAATCTGAAATAGATAGTTTCATTCCAACTGTAAAAGGAACACTCAATGGTCTACAATTCTGCATGTTGAACCTCTGTAACACTGAATTCACATACTTACTCTGGCCTAGCCATAGCTTTCTGTTCACCCTATCTCTTCTAATTTCCATCCCAAGAATGTGCTTTGCTGCACCAAGATCTTTCATTTCAAATTTAGCAGCGAGTTGAGACTTCAGTTCTGAAATCATACCTTTCCCTTTGCCAATGAATAACATATCATCAGCATACAATGCAATGAATAAGAAATGATCACCATAAGATTTATAATAAACACAGTGATCTGATTTAGAACGTTCAAATCCCAAACTCAACACATATGTATCAAATTTTTGGTACCACATCCTAGGACTTTGTTTGAGGCCATACAAAGATTTCTTCAATTTACAGACCAAATTACTTTTGCCTTTCACCACATAGTGCTCTGGCTGTGTCATATAAATATCTTCCTCCAAATCACCATGAAGGAAAGCAGTTTTCACATCCATTTGCTCAACCTCTAAATCATAAGCAGTAGCTATAGAAAGCAAAAATCTAATGGACGTCATTTTTGCAACAGGAGAAAATATCTCACCGTAATCAACACCCTCAACCTGAGAGTAGCCTTTTGCAACCAACCTTGGTTTATACTTCTCAATGCTTCCATCTGAACCAATCTTTTTCTTGAACACCCATTTACAACCAACAGGTTTTCGTCCTTCAGGCAATGGTACAATATCCCATGTATCATTCTTTTTCAAAGCTGCCATTTCTTCCTCCATAGCAATCTTCCAGGATTCTGCATCGTTCATACCTAATGCCTCTTCTACAGATTTCGGTTCATCCACACTAGTATTCAGAGCAAAAATACATCTCCAATCATCAGGTGAATACCTTTCAGGTGGTTGTCTATGTCTTGTAGACCTTCGAACAAGCTGAGTTGGAGGTTCTTCCTCTTCTTCTGAAGATTCAGAGCTAGACGAGCTCTCCTCAAATTCTTGCCTATCTAGGGGTCTCGATTCAATTCTTTCAGGTGTAGAAGGAAGTTGAATCACATCTTCTTTTTTAGTCTGTTCTGGCTGCAATGTAACAGAAGGAGACTTAATTTCTCTAAAAATAACCCTTCTACTGTGAATTACCTTTTGTGCAGCAGGGTCTCAAAGCTTGTATCCTTTCACACCATAACTATACCCGATGAAGATACATTTCACAGCCTTGTTCTCCAACTTTGTTCGCTTCTCCTTTGGCACATGTGCATATGCCTCGCAACCAAAAACTCTAAGATGTCTCAATGAAGGCTTGTGACCTGACCATGCTTCCATAGGCGTTTTATCAACAAGAGCTGATGTAGGAGACCTGTTAATCAGGTAGCAAGCAGTGGCAACAGCTTCAGCCCAAAACTTTTGTTCAAGACCAGCACCACTCAACATACTCCTAGCCTTCTCCATCAGTGTCCTGTTCATTCTTTCTGCAACTCCATTCTGCTGTGGAGAATACGGAGTTGTCTTCTGCCTGTTAATTCCACAGTCTTTACAAAATCTATCAAAATCATTAGAGCAAAACTCACCGCCATTATCAGTTCTCAAACATTTTATTTTCTTTCCAGTCTGCAACTCAACCATTGCTTTAAATTCTTTAAAACGACTAAAAACTTCCGATTTACTCTTTAGAAAATAAACCCATGTCCTTCTACTAAAATCATCAATAAATGAAACATAATATGTGGATTTTCGAATCGAAGAGACATCTACTGGACCAAACACATCAGAATGGATAAGATCCAAAACACCACAAGTTTTATGAGAACTCGAGTAAAACTGAACGCAGTTTTGTTTTCCATAAATGCAATGCTCACAGAAATCAAAGTCAAGATTACAATCATTCAAACCTTCAACAAGATTTTTATTTTTCAAGGTCCTTAGACCCTTTTCTCCAATGTGGCCAAGTCTCTGATGCCATAACATAGTCTTCTCTGCAGGTAACTTTGCTTCAGACGAAAGAGCACCCTTAGGTACCCAAAAACCATTACCATCTGCTGAAGGTGAAACCTTCAAATCTTCCAGTGAAGTATCCGCAGATTTACTTTTTACAGAAGTGCTATTACACTCAACAGTGTATGCTTCAAGCTTATACAAAGTGCCAAACCTGACACCTCTAGCAACTACCATAGCACCCTTAATCATCTTACATCCTGCTTCAGAAAAGACTACCTGCACACCTGCATCTATCAGTTTGCTCACAGATAACAGGTTTCGTTTTAATCCAGGGATATGCAACACACCATTAATCCCTTTTATTCTACCATCAGAAAACCTAATTCTAACTTTACCTCGACCAACAATGTCTAGATGTGAATCATCACCCAAGTACACCTTACCTCCATTAAATCCTTCATATTCAGAAAACCAATCTCTATTGGAAGTCATATGAAAAGATGCACCTGAGTCAATTAGCCAGGCATCATTACCTGCATGAGTCGCCAAAGTCGGAATAAAGGCATCGCCATCTTCCTTGTCAGACTCAGAATCAGAATCAATCTTTTTCTTTTTCTTCTTCTTTTCTTCTTTGCAGTCCTTACGGATGTGACCCGGTTTACCGCAATTCCAGCAAATGACTTTGGACTTTCCAGGAGATTTCGATCTCCCTTTGGATTTGGACTTGCCACGCTTCTCATTCTTCTTGCCTTTCTCCTTAGGTCTTCCACGAACAGTTAGGGCTTCCTTTGAACTGATGGATACCTTCCTTCGCATCTCTTCATCGAGTAGGGCACCCACCACATCTTCAGATTTCAAAACAACAGAAGTACTACCGATAGCCATAACAAGAGAATCCCACGAATCAGGCAAAGAGCAAAGCAAGATCTGACATTTTTCCTCTTCGTCCATCTTAACACCGACGGATACTAATTGAGCCACAATCATATTGAATGCTTCCAGGTGGTCTGCAATTCGTCCACCCTCTTCCATCTTCAAGGAATACAATTTCTTTCTTAAGAAAATTTGATTTAATAAAGATTTCACTTGATACATCTCACCAAGCTTAGTCCATAGCTTCTTTGCAGAGTTTTCTTCATGGACATTGATTAGAACAGAGTCTGCCAGGCACAGTCTGATTAGACCCTTGGCTTTTCGGTCCATAACATCATACTGAGCTGCCGCAGTAGGATCTGAGGGCCTTTGGACATTCGCATCAACAGCATCCCAAAGGTCTCGATCTATTAGCAGATCTTCCATCTTCAACTTCCACATCTCAAAATTACTTCAATTAAATTTCTCCACCTCTATTCTCCCTGACGAACTCGCCATCTGAATATTCCTTCAACAAGATCAAAAAGTGTCTTCTGCACAAGCTCCCACTCAAATCTGGATTAGTTCAAAAAACCCAACTGCCCACAATTGAAACCAAAGGTGATCAGGCTCTGATACCACTTGTAAGGAAGTTAAGTAGCGGAAACAACTTCCTACACTAACCTTGAGAGGAGGGTAATGCAAAACTTTTTCAGATCGTTACAACAGTTACAGAAAATAGAAATAGATATAATAGCATTCATACCACAACACAGTGATTTACGTGGGGAAAACCCTTTCGGGAGAAAAACCCCACCCTCCAAAAGCAGCTCAATATTTTATTCAGCAATCAAAAACAGATTACAACATACTTGCAGAGCAAGCTCTTCGCAGGAGTACCACTAATCAGAGATTCAGAGGCAACTCAATAGCCATAAGACTCTTACACACAACCTCTATCTCACACACCTCATAAATAGGAGATACAATACAAGAAACCGTCAAACGGTATTACAAAACCATGAGCTAAAACCACCCAATAAGGTGTAGCCGACCTTATCTCCCTTCTATGACATGTTAAAGCACACATCAACACATGTCGCTCCCTTTTACAGCTCATTTATGTATCCGATACAAATTATTTTTCCTGTTTCAGGAGTACAAACTTCCGGAGGCCATAACTTGAGAACCGGGTGTCCGATTGACGAACCGTTTGAAGCGCCGGAAAGCTCGCGAAGTGCTCTATCACCTCGTAACCCGCTTCGCCGGTTACGGCCACTTTTCAGGGTGTTTCGGAGCCTCTAAAGTCCCCAAAATTAAGTTTAAATATTTTATTGCACCCCTCCAAGACGAAAACTTTAATATCTTCAAAACTAGCTGTGACCTTGCGACGAAACTTTACCGGAATGCTTATCTAGCCAACCAGAAGCTTCAGGGAGAGTTTCGCACTATTTCGTGCTCAAATGAAAACTTACTATAAATAGTAACCTCACATAAATGCAAGGTTGAGACACCATTTTCCCCAACAAATCTCCCACTTGTCGAACACCTTGCATGAGCGGAAGGGAATGTCAACACAATGAATCAATTGCTAGGGGCCATAAGGCCCATAGACTCTGAACACCATCTGAACTTCTCTGTGCTCACAGCCTTAGTTAAAGCATCTGCAACATTCATCAAAGTGTCCACCTTAACTAGCTTCACCCTACCATCTTCGACCATATCTCTAACAAAATGATACTGAACATCAATATGTTTGGTCCAGGCATGAAATGTCAGGTTCTTAGCTAGGCTAATTGCACTCTGACTGTCACAGTAAATTGTCACTGTACCTTGTTTTATTCCAATATCCGAACACAGTCTCTTAAGCCAAATGGCCTCTTTACAAGCATGAGTAGCTGCCATATACTCTGCTTCAGTAGTGGATAAAGCAACCACAGCCTGTCGCTTACTCATCCAACTAATTGCACCACCAAACAAAGTAAACACATAAGCACTGGTGGATCTTCTGCTATCAATATCACCTGTCCAATCTGAATCCACATAACCATGGATATCAAGGGAAGTCATGTCTCCAACTGAATTACCATGATAACACAAAGAATACTCTGAAGTACCCTTCAAATATCTGAAGTACCATGGATTAGACATATATCTAGAAAGTACTCCCACTGCTTGGGCAATATCTGGTCTAGTACAGACCATAGCATACATCAAGCTTCCAACCGCACTCTGGTAAGGCACTCTGCTCATGTCTTCCATCTCCAATGGGGATGTAGGACAATCTGAAATAGATAGTTTCATTCCAACTGTAAAAGGAACACTCAATGGTCTACAATTCTGCATGTTGAACCTCTGTAACACTGAATTCACATACTTACTCTGGCCTAGCCATAGCTTTCTGTTCACCCTATCTCTTCTAATTTCCATCCCAAGAATGTGCTTTGTTGCACCAAGATCTTTCATTTCAAATTTAGCAGCGAGCTGAGACTTCAGTTCTGAAATCATACCTTTCCCTTTGCCAATGAATAACATATCATCAACATACAATGCAATGAATAAGAAATGATCACCATAAGATTTATAATAAACACAGTGATCTGATTTAGAACGTTCAAATCCCAAACTCAACACATATGTATCAAATTTCTGGTACCACATCCTAGGACTTTGTTTGAGGCCATACAAAGATTTCTTCAATTTACAGACCAAATTACTTTTGCCTTTCACCACATAGTGCTCTGGCTGTGTCATATAAATATCTTCCTCCAAATCACCATGAAGGAAAGCAGTTTTCACATCCATTTGCTCAACCTCTAAATCATAAGCAGTAGCAATAGAAAGCAAAAATCTAATGGACGTCATTTTTGCAATAGGAGAAAATATCTCACCGTAATCAACACCCTCAACCTGAGAGTAGCCTTTTGCAACCAACCTTGCTTTATACTTCTCAATGCTTCCATCTGAACCAATCTTTTTCTTGAACACCCATTTACAACCAACAGGTTTTCGTCCTTCAGGCAATGGTACAAGATCCCATGTATCATTCTTTTTCAAAGCTGCCATTTCTTCCTCCATAGCAATCTTCCAGGATTCTGCATCATTCATACCTAATGCCTCTTCTACAGATTTCGGTTCATCCACACTAGTATTCAGAGCAAAAATACATCTCCAATCATCAGGTGAATACCTTTCAGGTGGTTGTCTATGTCTTGTAGACCTTCGAACAAGCTGAATTGGAGGTTCTTCCTCTTCTTCTGAAGATTCAGAGCTAGACGAGCTCTCCTCAAATTCTTGCCTATCTAGGGGTCTCGATTCAATTCTTTCAGGTGTAGAAGGAAGTTGAATCACATCTTCTTTTTTAGTCTGTTCTGGCTGCAATGTAACAGAAGGAGACTTAATTTCTCTAAAAATAACACTTCTACTGTGAATCACCTTTTGTGCAGCAGGGTCCCAAAGCTTGTATCCTTTCACACCATAACTATACCCGATGAAGATACATTTCACAGCCTTGTTCTCCAACTTTGTTCGCTTCTCCTTTGGCACATGTGCATATGCCTCGCAACCAAAAACTCTAAGATGTCTCAATGAAGGCTTGTGACCTGACCATGCTTCCATAGGCGTTTTATCAACAAGAGCTGATGTAGGAGACCTGTTAATCAGGTAGCAAGCAGTGGCAACAGCTTCAGCCCAAAAATTTTGTTCAAGACCAGCACCACTCAACATACTCCTAGCCTTCTCCATCAGTGTCCTGTTCATTCTTTCTGCAACTCCATTCTGCTGTGGAGAATACGGAGTTGTCTTTTGCCTGTTAATTCCACAGTCTTTACAAAATCTATCATAATCATTAGAGCAAAACTCACCGCCATTATCAGTTCTCAAACATTTTATTTTCTTTCCAGTCTGCAACTCAACCATTGCTTTAAATTCTTTAAAACGACTAAAAACTTCCGATTTACTCTTTAGAAAATAAACCCATGTCCTTCTACTAAAATCATCAATAAATGAAACATAATATGTGGATTTTCCAATCGAAGAGACATCTACTGGACCAAACACATCAGAATGGATAAGATCCAAAACACCACAAGTTTTATGAGAACTCGAGTAAAACTGAACGTGGTTTTGTTTTCCATAAATGCAATGCTCACAGAAATCAAAGTCAAGATTACAATCATTCAAACCTTCAACAAGATTTTTATTTTTCAAGGTCCTTAGACCCTTTTCTCCAATGTGGCCAAGTCTCTGATGCCATAACATAGTCTTCTCTGCAGGTAACTTTGCTTCAGACGAAAGAGCACCCTTAGGTACCCAAAAACCATTACCATCTGCTGAAGGTGAAACCTTCAAATCTTCCAGTGAAGTATCCGCAGATTTACTTTTTACAGAAGTGCTATTACACTCAACAGTGTATGCTTCAAGCTTATACAAAGTGCCAAACCTGACACCTCTAGCAACTACCATAGCACCCTTAATCATCTTACATCCTGCTTCAGAAAAGACTACCTGCACACCTGCATCTATCAGTTTGCTCACAGATAACAGGTTTCGTTTTAATCCAGGGATATGCAACACACCATTAATCCCTTTTATTCTACCATCAGAAAACCTAATTCTAACTTTACCTCGACCAACAATGTCTAGATGTGAATCATCACCCAAGTACACCTTACCTCCATTAAATCCTTCATATTCAGAAAACCAATCTCTATTGGAAGTCATATGAAAAGATGCACCTGAGTCAATTAGCCAGGCATCATTACCTGCATGAGTCGCCAAAGCCGCAATAAAGGCATCGCCATCTTCCTTGTCGGACTCAGAATCAGAATCAAACTTTTTCTTTTTCTTCTTCTTTTCTTCTTTGCAGTCCTTACGGATGTGACCCGGTTTACCGCAATTCCAGCAAATGACTTTGGACTTTCCAGGAGATTTCGATCTCCCTTTGGATTTGGACTTGCCACGCTTCTCATTCTTCTTGCCTTTCTCCTTAGGTCTTCCACGAACAGTTAGGGCTTCCTTTGAACTGATGGATACCTTCCTTCGCATCTCTTCACCGAGTAGGGCACCCACCACATCTTCAGATTTCAAAACAACAGAAGTACTACCGATAGCCATAACAAGAGAATCCCACGAATCAGGCAAAGAGCAAAGCAAGATCTGACATTTTTCCTCTTCGTCCATCTTAACACCGACGGATATTAATTGAGCCACAATCATATTGAATGCTTCCAGGTGGTCTGCAATTCGTCCACCCTCTTCCATCTTCAAGGAATACAATTTCTTTCTTAAGAAAATTTGATTTAATAAAGATTTCACTTGATACATCTCACCAAGCTTAGTCCATAGCTTCTTTGTAGAGTTTTCTTCATGGACATTGATTAGAACAGAGTCTGCCAGGCACAGTCTGATTAGACCCTTGGCTTTTCGGTCCATAACATCATACTGAGCTGCCGCAGTAGGATCTGAGGGCCTTTGGACATTCGCATCAACAGCATCCCAAAGATCTTGATCTATTAGCAGATCTTCCATCTTCAGCTTCCACATCTCAAAATTACTTCCATTAAATTTCTCCACCTCTATTCTCCCTGACGAACTCGCCATCTGAATATTCCTTCAACAAGATCAAAAAGTGTCTTCTGCACAAGCTCCCACTCAAATCTGGATTAGTTCAAAAAACCCAACTGCCCACAATTGAAACCAAAGGTGATCAGGCTCTGATACCACTTGTAAGGAAGTTAAGTAGCGGAAACAACTTCCTACACTAACCTTGAGAGGAGGGTAATGCAAAACTTTTTCAGATCGTTACAACAGTTACAGAAAATAGAAATAGATATAATAGCATTCATACCACAACACAGTGATTTACGTGGGGAAAACCCTTTCGGGAGAAAAACCCCACCCTCCAAAAGCAGCTCAATATTTTATTCAGCAATCAAAAACAGATTACAACATACTTGCAGAGCAAGCTCTTCGCAGGAGTACCACTAATCAGAGATTCAGAGGCAACTCAATAGCCATAAGACTCTTACACACAACCTCTATCTCACACACCTCATAAATAGGAGATACAATACAAGAAACCGTCAAACGGTATTACAAAACCATGGGCTAAAACCACCCAATAAGGTGTAGCCGACCTTATCTCCCTTCTATGACATGTTAAAGCACACATCAACACGTGTCGCTCCCTTTTACAGCTCATTTATGTATCCGATACAAATTATTTTTCCTATTTCAGGAGTACAAACTTCCGGAGGCCATAACTTGAGAACCGGGTGTCCGATTGACGAACCGTTTGAAGCGCCGGAAATCTCGCGAAGTGATCTATCACCTCGTAACCCGCTTCACCGGTTACGGCCACTTTTCAGGGAATTTCGGAGCCTCTAAAGTCCCCAAAATTAAGTTTAAATATTTTATTGCACCCCTCCAGGACGAAAATTTTAATATCTTCAAAACTAGCTGTGACCTTGCGACGAAACTTTACCGGAATGCTTATCTAGCCAACCAGAAGCTTCAGGGAGAGTTTCGCACTATTTTGTGCTCAAATGAAAACTTACTATAAATAGTAACCTCACATAAATGCAAGGTTGAGACACCATTTTTCCCAACAAATCTCCCACTTGTCGAACACCTTGCATGAGCGGAAGGGAATGTCAACACAATGAATCAATTGCTAGGGGCCATAAGGCCCATAGACTCTGAACACCATCTGAACTTCTCTGTGCTCACAGCCTTAGTTAAAGCATCTGCAACATTCATCAAAGTGTCCACCTTAACCAGCTTCACCCTACCATCTTCGACCATATCTCTAACAAAATGATACTGAACATCAATATGTTTGGTCCGGGCATGAAATGTCAGGTTCTTAGCTAGGCTAATTGCACTCTGACTGTCACAGTAAATTGTCACTGTACCTTGTTTTATTCCAATATCCGAACACAGTCTCTTAAGCCAAATGGCCTCTTTACAAGCATGAGTAGCTGCCATATACTCTGCTTCAGTAGTGGATAAAGCAACCACAGCCTGTCGCTTACTCATCCAACTAATTGCACCACTAAACAAAGTAAACACATAAGCACTGGTGGATCTTCTGCTATCAATATCACCTGCCCAATCTGAATCCACATAACCATGGATATCAAGGGAAGTCATGTCTCCAACTGAATTACCATGATAACACAAAGAATACTCTGAAGTACTCAAGAGTACCTTTACAAAATCCCATCTTCATCAAATACCTATCCAATCTAGCATACTAAGCTCTAGAGGCTTGTTTCAGTCCATACAATGCTTTCTTCAATCTGCATACCATGTCTTCTTCATATGTCAATGAAAATCCATCTGGTTTCTCAATGTAGACTTCCTCTTCCAATTCACCATTCAAAAAGGTTGACTTCACATCCATCCAATATACCTTGAATTTCTTATGAGCAACATATGCAATGAATAATCTAATAGCTTCAATTCTAGCTACCAAAGAAAAAGTCTCCTCAAAATCAATACCTTCCATTTGTGAATATCCCTTACATACTAGTCTTGCTTTGTTTCTAACAATTTGTCCATCTTCATTCAGCTTATTTCGGAACACCCATTTAGTACCAATTACACTCTTGTCCTTAGGTCTCGGAACAAGTTCCCATGTTTTTTTCTTCTCAATCTGATCTAACTCTTCTTCCATATCTTTTATCTAATTTTCATCTTTACAAGCTTCAACAACATCTTGAGGTTCAATTTAAGAAATCAAACATGTCTCTTCAACAACAATCCTTCTCCTAGTCATCACACCTTTAATTTTATCACCAATAATCTGATTCTTTGAATGATTTAATCTTATACACTTGGGGTCTTCTAATTATTCTGATTTTCAGTCTCTTGAACTTCTTCACTGACAACATCATCTTGAATCACTATCTCTTCCGGATCACTATACTTCATGCTCAGAGTGTGTACTTACTTTGAAGTAGCATCCTGATCATTAGACTCATATCCACATGCTCTGATTTGGTTCTCATGATTCTCATTAGCCTTCATATTTGCACTTTCCACTATCTTTCATAGTCTCTTATTATAATACCAATAGACTTTGCTCTTAGTAGAATATCCCAAAAAGATTCCTTTAGCACACCTTGCATCAAATTTTTCTATATCCTCATCTCTTTTGATATATTTGGTTCCAAAGATTCTGAAATATCTAACTGTAGGAACATGACCAAACCATAACTCATAAGGAGTCTTACCAAAATCACCTTTTATATGGACCCATTTGAATGTGTATACAATAGTGATAATATCTTCGAAACATTTCCTTAAATCATCAAGTTCTAGCAGCATCCAAAACAATTTTGTTCTTCCTTTCAACAACTCCATTCTACTGAGGGGTTCTCAGAGCAGATAACTATCTCCTAATTCCATGCTCTTCACAAAAGGAATTAAACTCACCAAAGGTAAATTCTCCACTTCTATTAGACCTTTGACACTTTAGCTTCAATCCTGTCTCTATCTCCACTCTAGCTTTGAATATGTTGGGACCTATAAAAATCATGCTAAATTTGGTGACCCAATGAAGCCTTGCTTTAAGGATTTCTCTTCGCGGCTTTGTTTTATGGTAAGGAAAGCACATTATTGTAATTTATTTTGAACTTGAACCCTTGAACCTTTTTGGTTCAAGTTTCAAGGTTCAACCGCTTCTCTTGCGTGGGTCACAGATTTGTAATGTGAAGGCGTAAAAAATTAAAACTTACAAGCAAATTCTTTTGGCAAGTCTATCGCCAAATCCCCTGCGTCACACCTGGGAAGCAAAGAAACTTCAATGCAGATGCAATCGACCTGTGTAAGGCATTTCTACTTGGGCACCAAACTGGGTTTACAAAAGAAATGAATTTTCAGGCATAAACATTTATCCCACATTGGCCGCGCACATCCTTAGTGTCAAAGCTTTCAGGCTTTTGGCAAATGGCCATTCAAGCGGGTGGTGGGCCCCCCTTGTGCGTGTGCATCTCAGAGTGGCCTAATTTTGCAGAAAAAGGGGAAATTAAACAATGGGAAGGTTGCAGAAGATCGGATGATGATCGCTATACTGCAGGATGAAAGTGCTCGACTGTTAACAACTGCGACTTGGCGACAAATGAGCTAGCAGGCTAGGTGGCTCCAAGGTAAGCACTGAGCATATCATGAGGTGACACATAGTGACACACAACTGAGAAGTGGTGGACATGTGGTGACACTGTGGCATAGGATGTGGCTGCTCAGAGGGGCTAAGTGTTGAGTAGTTCAAGAAAGATCAATGGTGATCAAGATGGATCCAAGGGCTATCGCTATGTCGCGACGTAAACATGCTCGCTAGATATCGCCTGCGACTTGGCGACAAACCACTAGCAGTGAACCATGGCCAACAGTTAATGCAAATGATTAAGGTAGGAGGTTTATTCTAGCAGTTAGTGGAGGCCATGCTAAGGTGTCAGAGTGGAGATCCTGGAATGAATACCCTCGTGACAGGTCGTGCCCAGTTGTAAACTCTGGTGCCAATCAAAAAGTGCCACATGATAGAACAGATGGTAGTTGAATGTCGAGAAGACCTTGGATTCAAGAGATCCCAAGTGGTGACATCGTGGCATAGGTGAGAGCCATTTAAAGAAGCTAAAGGTTGAGAGGGTTTAGGAAGATCAATGGCCGGGCGAGATGATCCAACGGTTGTTGTCATGTGAAAGTGATTGCCAAATATCCCATGCGACTTTGCGACAAAGCATGCACACTAAAAGGAAAGTGGCCTAGCCATTAAGGGTTGAGCAGTTTGAGGAGAGATCTATGGCTATCGCTATATTGCCATGTGAAGATACCTAATGGTTATCACCTGCGACATAGCGACTGACCAAGTGGCAGTTGAGGTGGCAGTCTAGGTGGGCTCGGGGTGAATCTGGACGTACCATGTAGCGGGAGTATAAGAAGAGTCAGGGAGGGCCCAAGTCCAGTGGCAAGTCCAAGGTGGCGGGTAGATGGATCCAAAGGCAAGTCAGGATGTGACACATGTCGGGCCCACTAGAAGAGAAAGTGATAGAGGGAGCCGCTCGGGCGAATTAAAGGTGGGGCAAGTCATGATAGATCAATGGTGATCCAAGGAAGATTTACGACTATCACCAAGTCGCAACAAAAATATGCTCCGTGGTTAAAAGTTGCTACTTGTCAACCATGTGCTGGGGCCTGATAGAGAAGGAGAGCAATTCAGAGGAAATAAAAAGAGCAAGCAAGACCAAGGAAGAAACAAAGAGCTTTGTTCCGGCGGTGAACCCAAGCGGTGCTGAGGTGGCAGGATAAGGGCCCCAGAATGAATCAGAAGGTGCCACGTGGCGGAGATGCATGGCAGATGTCTGCATGAGAAAATTCAAAGATTTAAAATATAATTTTAGACTGTGATGGAAAGGTAGAAAATTAAACGACCGACCTGCAAAGGGATTAATGTGCCTAAAGGATTATTTTTTTCCCTGATATATAAGTATTGTATATCGTTGGAAAGCTCTCGATCCAAGGAATCTGATTTTGTAGTCAAGTGTAACCCACAATAGGTATTTTTGGGGTAGTTGCCTTAGGATCTTAGATTGGATTTTTCAGTAAGAGATTGGATGTTCTCCAGGCCAAGTTGTGTAAATCAGTTAATGCTGAAAGATAGGGTAGTTGCTATTGTCAGAGAATGAAATCTGATTTGGTCCTCCCTGCCTTCTTATTTGAGAGTCTTCTCATTTTGTAAGGGTTCTTGATTTTTGTGAGCAAGGCTCCATAATCTCAGTTTCCATTTTCTGAGTTTTTTCCCAAATTTGTACAGTGAATGTTCCTTTTCAAGAAATAGAGTATCTTCTTGCTGTAGATATTTTCTATTGCAGGTCACATATATGTAAGGCATATATACAGTTTATTGGATTGTCTCTAGGCCTTTTCTTATTTTCAATGAATCTATTCTTCAAGGGATTTTGGGTTTGTCATCTCACAGTGGGAGTGTAATGGGTGTTCTTAGGTACTCTTCAAGGAAGAGATTAAATTCTATGAATAATCTTTTTGGATTTAGGATAATGTCTGGATATGTATGATCCTCCATTTGAGTTTAGAATGTATTAATGTCAAGCATTGATACAGGGATATCTTTCTTAATAAATTAGATTTGCAATAGAGGTTTTCATTTTCAGTTTGATGTATGACTCCATGCCCTTGGATTAGGCACTGGTCTTGTAGATTCTGGGGATTCTCAGAGATTTTAGAATATCAAGTATCCATTTGCTTTCATGCTTTTAGTTCTAGTTTGTTCCATCTATCTCATGCTCCAATCTTGTTGAGTTGTCAATGTAGATCTAGCCCATATGCAGTAACCTCCTTATTGTTGAGCCCTGTGAGATTTATCTGCTCTTATTGATGCCATATGTTTTTAACTGGTTGTATTTTATGCATCAAAAGGGTGTCCCCCCTAGGTCTTGTAGAACTTGAAGTGTAGGAGGGTCATTAAGATCCTATATTAATATTGTCCAAGCCCTGAAGCTTTTTCATTGATTGAGATTGGCTTTCTTATAGATAGTTTGCAGGTGAAATTGGGTGTCTCTTTTTGAGACCAACAAAATGGCGACTCTGCTGGGGAGAAAATGAACTAGGGAGAGAGATGTAAAATTTTGTCAAGTCAAATCCATGAGTCTCGCTAGAGTCATTTGGGGAAGAGTCTTAGAAGTTTACAAGTCTGAAAGTTGTTTTCAGATTTGAAGGTATATATCCTGGAAGGTTTTGTTGCTAAGAAATTTTAAAAAAAATATTATGTGAGTTTGTTGTGTGAGACCCAGAAATATGAAGTTGTTTCAAAGTGAAGATTAGTGGTTAAATTTTATTCCTCTTCAGGGAGGTGGTGACTCTGTAAGAACGAACTTGAGATTTGGAGGAGTTCTTCAAATTTTTAGTCAGAAGTGAAGTGAAGAGAAGCAACGACTATACCCAGGTATTTCCCATTCATGAGATAACTTTTGTTCCTTAGAAGGTGAAGCAAGTCACCAGGAAAAGGAGTATTGGTTCTAAGGTTACATACTTCTTGTTTTGAAAAGTTTCATTCAGAAAAATGGTGTGAAGTATGTCTGGTTATGAAGTTAATGATTACATATGTTTTGAAAAGAGAGTAAAACATTAAAGATGTATCAGCATAGTAATGGTTTAGTAGATGTTTCAAATTTGATGGATCTAGATGTGGTTCCTAGATCTCCAAATCCTTTGTCAAATCTGAAAGAAATTGATAGGGAGATTGAAATATGTCTTAAAAAGGTCCAAGAAAGGTGCATCTTGTTTTTAAGAAGGAAATTAGGGAAGAGAAAGGTAGAATCATCATATGTTTTTTATGAAAGATTTATTGCTACATTGAATGAGCTTCTAGTTGATGTTAGACCCCATGAGTCAGTTTGGATTTAATTATTTTTAGAGCTTGATGAGCCTAACTCAGTTAATTGGTCTACAAACTTGAGAGAAGAAAGTGTTGCATGTATTAAAGAATGGATTGATGAGATTGAAATGAATAAATCTAAAAATACACATAGTTTTGAGTACAATGATGGAGATGAATCTGTGAGTGGAGATATCTCTTATGATGCTGAAGGTGACTCTTATTCCAGCATGACAGTGCAAATGTGTATTAAGAGCAAGAAGAAAATTGTGAAATTACAAGTTATTGTTCAAATAGTCATGGGCCTGTCGAGGTTTCAGATTTGAATGATATAGATCACCTTGCTGTTATTATCAATCCACAAAGTGTTTGCAACCAGGGTTATGAAACTATGTTGCAACATATAGCAACACTTTATGATCAGCCTAATATAGGTCATAATGTTGATGCAAGTTACAGTAATGACAAAATAAATGTACATGAAGACATGAGCACTGCAGATTTAATGCATTCATCAGATTGGGACAATGTTCACAACACAAAAGTTGAAGCCAAGGGAAATGAAAATGAAGGAGAAGGTTCACTAAGTAGTGAACAAATCTCAGAACTCTTAGATGCTGATCTTAAGAAGTATACATCCAGAAATGTCCCCAATCTTTCATGCCCAATCAGTATATGTTTTTGATACTGATGATGTTCTTGGTGGTGTGAGGTATGATACATATGATATTTCTTTCCCTACATTTGATTTGAATAATGGAAAAGATGAGAATGCATATAAGGTTGATAAATGTAATAATGTGGATTCATATATTGATATGAAATCAAAATTTGATATGCATTGTGTGGATCTTGGTGTCAAAAGCAAAAGACAAATATGAGGTAATTTTTCCAGATTTGCAATTGGTAAATGAGCCATTGACAGATGATCATGCATTTTCATGTATGCAAAAGGCTGATATAAGGTGTAATCAACATGCTAAGTTGTAGTCATTTTATGAGAAAATGTTCCTCTCTAGTTTACAAGCCTGTATTATGGAAGAGTGTTTTCCATTTATGCAAACTAGCACTCAGCATGTGCCTGATGTTCCTAGTGATCAGATGGAGCAGGGTTACTTTTCTTTTCAGCTGGGAAATAATTATAAGCAATATGAAAGTTTTGTGTCATTTGATGATCAACATTCAGAGGTGGGTTTTGTTTTTCAAAGATTGATTGATTACCAACATGCTGATTATCTTTTGTGTGATGAGCTGATGAGAAGTTGTAGAGTTTGTGATCAGGCAAATGTAAATGAAACTTCTAGCTTACCCTTGATTCATGGAAATGAGAATCATGTGTTTGACAGAGGTAAGCATCGATTCCAATTTTGATGCCTTGGGGCCATATGTAAATAAGTTCTATTATATAGTCACTTTGCTTTCAATTGTGTGGTTTTCAATAAGAAGCCCTGTTGTTGGGTGGAATAATGAACCCCTGTTTTGGAGAGTGAAGCTCATCGAAGAATTTCAAGGAAGAGATGTGTCTTGTTTTTGGGTGGTCTGCTCTATCAAAGATTCTTAATTCTTGTGTTGATCTTGTAATCAACCATCCCCAATCAGAGCTACTATTGGGACCTATAAAAATCATGCTAAATTTGGTGACCCAATGAAGCCTTTCTTTAAGGATTTCTCTTCGTGGCTTTGTTTTATGGTAAGGCAAGCACATTATTGTAATTTTTTTTGAACTTGAACCCTTGAACCTTTTTGGTTGAAGGTTCAAGGTTCAATTTCTTCTCTTGCGTGGGTCGCGGCTTTGTAATGTGAAGGCGTAAAAAATTAAAACCTGCAGGCAAATTGTTTTGGCAAGTGTATTGCCAAATCCCCCGAGTCGCACCTGGGAAGCAAATAAACTTCAATGCAGATGCAATTGGCCTGTGTAAGGAATTTCTACTTGGGCACCAAACTGGGTTTATAAAGGAAATGAACTTTCAGGCATAAACATTTATCCCATATTAGCCGCGTGGAGGAAATTTGTTGTATTTAAATACTTGGCCGTGCACATCCTTAGTGTCAAAGCTTTCAGGCTTTTGGCAAATGGCCTATCAAGCAGGTGGTGGGCCCCCCTCATGCGCATGCGTCTTATAGCAGCCTAATTTTGCAGCAAAAGTGGAAATTAAATAGAGGGCAGGTTGCAAAAGATCAGACGACGGTCGCTATACTGCAAGATGAAAGTGCTCAACTGTTAACAACCGCAACTTGGCGACTGATGAGCTGGCAAGCCAGGTGACGCTGAGGTAAGCACTGAGAAAATCATGAGGTGCCACATAGTGACATGCAACTGACAAGTGGTGGACACGTGATGACACCATGGCATAGGATGTGGCCACTCAGAGGGGCTAAGGGTCGAGCAGTTCAAGAAAGATCAACGGTGATCAAGATGGATCCAAGGGTTGTCACTATGTCGTGACGTAAACATGCTCGCCAGATATCACCTGCGACTTGTCAACAAACCACTAGCAGTGAACCATGGCCGATAGTTAATGCAAGTGGTTAAGGTAGGCGGTTCATTCTGGTGGTTAGTGGAGGTCGTGATAAGGTGTCAGAGTGGAGAGCCCGAAACAAATACCCGCACGATAGGTGGCACCCAGTTGTAAACTCTAGAGCCAATCAAAAGGTACCACACGACAGAATAGATGGCAGATGAATGTCGAGCAAACCTTGGTTTTTAGAGATCTCAAGTGGTGACATCGTGGCATAGGCAAGAGCCATTCAAAGAAGCTAAAGGCTGAGCAGGTTTAGGAAGATCAATGGCCAGGCGAGATGATCCAACAGTTGTCACCATTTCATGATGTGAAAGTGATTGCCAAATATCCCATGTGACTCTGTAACAAAGCACGTGCACTAAAAGGAAAGTGGTCCAGGCATTAAGGATCAAGCAGCCTGAGGGAAGATCTACAGTCATCGGTATACCACCATGTGAAGATGCTTGATGGTTATCACCTGCAACATAGCGACTGACCAGGTGGTAGTCCAGGCGGGCTTGGGGCGAATCTGGACGTGCCACATAGTGAGAATATAAGGAGAGTCAGGGCAGGCCCAAGTCTAGTGGCAAGTCCAAGGTGGTGGGTAGATGGATCCAAAGGCAAGTCAGGATGTGACACATGTTAGGCCTGCCAGAAGAGAAAGTGATAGAGGGAGCCGCTCAGGTGAAGTAAAGGTCGAGCAAGTTCGGATAGATCAATGGTGATCCAAGGAAGATCTATGACTATCGCCAAGTCGCAACAAAAAGTTAATCAGTGGCAAAAAGTCACGACCTGGTGACCAAGCGGTGGGGCCGGATAGAGAAGGAGAGCAATCCAGAAGAAATAAAAAGAACAAGCAAGACCAAGGAAGAAACAAAGAGCTTCATTCTGTCGGTGAACCCAGGCGGTGCTGAGGTGGTAGGATAAGGGCCCTGGAATGAATCCGAAGGTGTCACATGGTGGAGATGCATGGCAGATGTTTGCATGGGAAAATTCAAAGATTTAAAATATAATTTCAGATTGTGATGCAAAGGTAGAAAATTAAACAACCGACCTACAGAGGGATTAATGCGCCTAAAGGATTATTTTTTGTTCGATATATAAGTATTGTATATTGTTGGAAAGCTCTTGATCCAAGAAATCTGATTTTGTAGTCAAGTGTAACCCATGACAAGTATTTTTGGGGTTGTTGGCTCAAGATCTCAGATAGGATTTTTCAGTCAGAGAGATTGGATGTTCTGCAAGCCAAGTTGTGCGAATCAATTAATGCTAAAAGATAGGGTAGTTGCTATTGTTAGAGAATGAAATCTGATTTGGTCCTCCCTACCTTCTTATTTGAGAGTCTTCTCATTTTTTAAGGGTTCCAAATTTTTGTGAGCAAGGCTCCATAATCTCGGTTTCCATTTTCTGAGTTTTTTCCCAAATTTGTACAGTGAATGTTCCTTTTCAAGAAATAGAGTATCTTCTTGCTGTAGATGTTTTCTATTGCAGGTCACATATATGTAAGGCATATATACAGTTTATTGGATTGTCTCTAGGCCTTTTCTTATTTTCAATGAATCCAATCTTCAAGGGAGTTTGGGTTTGTCCTCTTACAGTGGGAGTGTAATGGGTGTTCTTAGGTACTCTTCAAGGAAGAGCTTAAATTCTATGAATAATCATTTTGGATTCAGGATAATGTCTAGATATGTATGATCCTCCATTTGAGTATAGAATGTATTAATGTCAGGCATTGATACAGGGATATCTTTCTTAATAAATTGGATTTGCAATAGAGGTTTTCATTTTTAGTTTGATGTATGACTCCATGCCCTTGGATAAGGCATTGGTCTTGTAGATTCTGGAGATTCTTAGAGATTTTAGAATATCAAGTATCCATTTGCTTTCATGTTTGTAGTTTTAGTTTGTTCCATCTATCTCATGCTCCAATCTTGTTGAGATGTCAATGTAGATCTATCCCATCCACAGTAACCTCCTTGTTGTTGATGTTGGCATATGTGTAGAATATATTGACACGATGATATTGTGTTGTCATTGATGTCAATATGCTGAAAGAATGAACCAGTAATATACTCAAGAGTGAACCGGTAATATGCTGAAAGAGAACTAGTAATATGCTAAAGAGTGAATCGGTAACATGATGAAGAGTGAACAAGATTATTGAAGTTAAGCAAGAGAACCGGTATGATGTTGTGAACCGGAACCAGTATATGGAATGTTTTGTATCAAGGGTTCATATGGTATGACTACCGGTTGGTAGTCTCAGCTTCAGGGTTTCCGGTTGAAGTGTTTCGAGCCTATGTGTTTCAACCGATGGCATTGTGTGACATGAGTTAGCATTGTAATGGAGATCAGATCATGTTGCCATGCTAGCCTCATGCACGTGAAGGATCTTGCATGAAAGAGATTGATCCTATCTACCTCAGGAATGTGCGAAGTCTCTGCAAATGGTGGAGAACGCGTGATAGGTTATTGCCTCCAAGAAGTGGTGAATAACGAACAATGGAGAATGTCTTGAGATCTGTTCAAGACCATTGTATTTAAATGCAAAGTGTTCAATGGTCAGGATTGAACCGACTAAATTGCTCAACCTAAATGTTTAGGGTTTAGGGTTTATGTTACCGACCTATCTGTTTCCTATAAGGGCAATGTCGTGTTTCATGCTGAGGTTGTTGGTAAATGTTGTGTGTGTATCTATGTGCAAAGATACGTGATTCTTGCCAGACCAAATAAGAGGGTAGATACCTACAGCGTGTGTATGCATAAGAAAAAAACTAAAGCGGGTCTACATTGGCATTGAGTGCTATTACCAGATCATTGTAATCCCTGTTGATCTCTAACCACTTCAACAATTGGAAAATCCCTTAACTGGGTAGCTTTAACCAGCTTGCTGTAAATCCTTTAACAGGGTGACTCAAAGCCATTGAGTTCATAAAATCCTCTAACAAGGTAACCTCTAACAGGGTTTAACCCTTAACCGGGTATTCTAGCCATCCCTTAACTGGGTGATCCCTAACAAGATCGGTTCCTAACAGAACCTATTGTAACAGTATTTAACCGGACTAGGCTTCTAATAGAGCAAACTTCTAAAGAGTCCAAAAATAGATTGTGGGTATTCATCCCCACCGTGGTTTTTCCTAGTTGGGTTTCCACGTGAAAAATATGTGTGTCATGTGTGATGCCTCTTTCATGTGATGTTTTGTTATTTCTTGTTTAGTGGTAAATCATTGTATCTCTGATGATAGATTATCTATTTATGCATAAGGACAAAGTGGAAATGAGGGAGTAGGTTGTATGGAAAGCTAAGAAGTCTGACCAGTTCATGTCTTTCATAGTTGCACTATGTTTAACCAGTAGTAATATGGTTCAGACTAGTGTTAGGGATTGCCAGTAGTTTACAGTCTATAATCAAACCGGTCCAAGAAAAGTTTTTATGCCTGTACTGATTCACCCCCCCTCTCAGTACTGGTTTGGTACTCACTATTCATCATTGTGTTATCAATTGGTATCAGAGCGCCCTCCAGGTCCTTTGTGTTGTAAGCTTAACCGCTTGAGAGAAAGATCCTATTGTAATGATGAAGAGGGAAGGTCCAAAGTTCAATAGAGACAATTTGAAAATATGGAAAGATAGAATGAAGATATACATCAGAAGCATGGGTGCTCAGCACTGGAGCTATGTTGAAAATTCCTATGGTATTCCTAGTGGTACTCTCACCGATGACCAAAATAGAGAGATTCAGGAGAATGGGCAAGTCATGGAAGCCCTAATCAGTGGTTTATTTGACATTGAGTTTATTGATGTCCAGGATAAAGAAAATCCCAAAGAAATATGGGATACTCTTGAGAATATCTATGGCATTGATGAGCATGTAAAACAAGCTAAGGAAGAAAGCCTTAGAGGGAAGTTTTAAGACATGTAGATGGTTGAAGGTGAGACCATTCAACAATATGGAATAAGAATCAAGACTATTGTTGGAGACATCAAGAGTGTAGGAGGGAAAATGGAAGATTCTACTGTTATTAGTAAAGTCTTGAGGTCCTTATTCCCGGTCTATGCAATAAGGGTTGCTTCTATTCAGGAGTTGAGATCAATAGACAAGACTAAGGTATCCCTAGACTCCATCATTGCAAAATTAACAGCCTATGAGATAAATAGTTTTGATGGCAGTGTTCAGAAGTCTGAATCAACTTTTAGAGCATCTGTTGCACCATCCAAAAAAGGAAAAGAAGCAAGCACCAATGGTGAACCAAGAAAGAGTAGAGAAATGGATGATGAGGAGATTCTGATGGAATTTGAAGCTCTTCTTGCCAAGAGACTTCCTAAGGGAACCGACAAATATAGAGGTAAGCTACCTTTGAAATGCTTCTCTTGTAATCGGATAGGACACATCGCTATAAACTATCCTAATGGTGATAGCAAGGACAAACCAGAAAGGTTCAAGAAATTCAAAGGAGAAACCCAGAGAAACTATTTTGTAAGAGTTGATGAAGGTGTCACAGATGAGGAATCAGAAGATGAAGAAAATGAAGATATTGTGTTTGTTGTAGTCAAGGAGGATGTGTTAGATAAGAAGGCTCTTGTCTCCCGCTTTGATAATTCCAATGAGTGGATTATTGATAGTGGTTGTTCTCACCATATGACTGGTGACCGGAGCAAGTTTATATCTCTGGAAGAGTATGATGGTGGTGTGGTTCATTTTGGTAATGATGAACCATGTATGGTCAAAGGCAGAGGGCCCATCTCTATAAATGGAAAGAGCAATGCTGACAATGTGTACTGGGTGGAAGGTCTCAGACACAATCTATTGAGTGTTGCCCAGTTGAATGACAGTGGACTCACTCTAGAATTAAAAAATGGAGTGTGCAAAATCAAAGGAAATAATGGTGAACTGATGGCCACCGGTATGCAGACCAAAGGTAACTTATTTCAGCTGAATGCAAATATAAGTACATGTCTTATGGCTAAGTTTGATGATAGCTAGATATGGCATAGGAGACTCTGCCATGTAAACTTTGATATCATAGTAAAGGCTAGTAAGATCAAGGCAGTTAGAGGACTGCCGATGCTGAGAAAACCAGAAAATCCTTTGTGCAAAGAATATCAACTAGGCAAAACGTCTTCCTCAACCTTCAAAGGTAAATCTTTCACTACTGACAACTTACTTGATCTTGTGCATACTGATTTGTGTGGTCTTATGAAAACTAGGAGTGTGTAGGGAGATAGGTGTTTTATGATTCTTATAGATAATTGCTCAAGAATGACGTGGGCCACATTCTTGAAGGACAAGTCTGAATCCTTTGGAAAGTTCAAAGCTTTCAGAGCACTGGTAGAAAAGAAAAGTGGTAGAAGAATCAAATGCCTTAGAACTAATCAAGGAGGGGAATTCACTTCCGATGAATTCAACAAATATTGTGAAGAAAATGACATCAAGAGGCAACTGTTTGCCTCCTAGACTCCACAACAGAATGACCTAGCAGAGAGAAACAACCGGATTGTGGTTGAAGCGGCTAGAACTATGTTGATCCAAGGAAAGGTCGCTCACACCTTTTGGAGAGAAGTAGTGAGCACTGCAGTCTATACTATGAACCGAGTACTCATCAAGAAAGGAAAGGATAAGACTCCTTATGAGTACTAGACCGGTAAGACACCAGTGGTAAACTACTTCAGAGTATTTGGAAGTAAATGTTATATCAAGAGGAGTGAACATCAGAGCAAATTTGATGCTAAAATTTGATGAGGGAATATTCCTAGGGTATTCCACAAAAAGTAAAGCTCTCAAATGTTTCAATAATAGGACTCAGAGAATCATTGAAAGCATAAATGTTAGGGTTGATGAAAACTCTGAGAAATCGGAGGGAATCGACAGTAAGCAAGTAGGTGATGAATCGGTAGTAACTTCCTGGGAACCGGTTGCAAATCAGCCCAGTACCAGTAATTGTACTCCTACACCAGTAGATGCTGATGCTGATGAAGATGAGGATGATGAAGAAAAGAAAGAGGAAGCTGTTAAGAACATACCTAGGTATGTCAAACTCAATCATGATCTAAAGCAGATCATAGGAGACAAAGATGCAAGAATTCTTACAAGAAGAAAGGTCAGAGAAAGCTCATGTATGATCTCTGAATTTGAGCCTAAATCATTCAAAGAGGCACATAAAGATGAAGATTGGATCAAGGCAATGGAGGAGGAACTTGACCAGATAGAAAAGAATGGTACATGGTCCTTGGTACCTAGACCAGAGCATAAAAATGTCATTGGAACCAAATGGGTTTTCAAAAACAAGCTAAATGAGGATGGCACAGTGGTAAGAAACAAAGCCAGACTAGTATGTAAAGGATATGCCCAAGAAGAAGGAGAAGACTATGGAGAAACCTTTTCTCCAGTAGCAAGATTGGAAGGAGTTCGTATTCTTCTTGCATATGCAACTTTTAAAGGATTCAAGGTATACCAAATGGATGTAAAATCTGCATTTCTAAATGGAATACTTGAAGAGGAGGTGTATATGGAGCAACTAGATGGGTTTGCCCTATCAGAAGATAGTGACATGGTGTGTAGGCTACATAAAGCCTTGTATGGAATAAAGTAGGCACCAAGAGCATGGTATGAATGCTTGCACTCCCATCTTGTGAAGATTGGATTTGAAAGAACAAGTGAAGATAGAAATATCTACTTGAAATTAGAAGGAGATCAGACTCTGATCTGTGAAGTATTTGTTGATGACATAATCTCTGGTGGAGATGACAGGATGAGTCATGACTTTGTAGATGAGATGAAGAAGGAATTTGAAATCTCACTCATAGGGGAGATTAAGTTCTTCATCAGACTGCAGATTCAACAAATGAAAAATGGAATCTTTATTACTCAGTCCAAGTATGTCAAAGAGGTGTTGAAGACCTTTGGCATGGAAGACAACAAACTGGTTGGTACACCAATGGTGATCGGTTGTAAACTATCAAAAGAAGATGACTCAGCATTGGTAAATGAGAAGGAATACTGATCAATGATTGGTAAGTTGCATTATGTAGTGCATAGCAGACCAGACATTGTACATGCAGTGGGTATTACCGCTCAGTTTTATCAAAGCCCAAGCGGATTCTTAGATATTCGAAGGGAACTATTGACTATGGATTATGGTATCCATACAATAATGATTTCAACTTGAAAGTGTTCATAGATGCTGATTGGGCTGGTAATGTAGATGACCGAAAGAGCACAACCGGTGGTGCATTCTTTCTCGGTGGTAGACTTGTCTCATGGATGAGTAAAAAGAAGATTTGTATCTCTCAGTCTACAGTAGAAGCGGAGTATGTTGCAGCTTTTATGAACTACACCCAGACTATTTGGATGAAGCATGTATTGAATGGTTTCAAAGTTCCTGTATCTGAACCGGTAAGCATATTCTGTGACAATACAAGTGCAATTAACATTTCCAAGAATCCGGTTTTACATGCTAGAACCAAGCACTTTGAACTCAAGTATCATTTCTTGAGGGAAAAGGTTCATAACAAAGAGGTGGTATTGGAACATGTTTCCAGTAAGGAGCAGTTAGCAAACATATTCACCAAGCCTCTACCGTAGGCTAATTTTACCTATCTGAGAGGTGAGTTAGGGGTGTTGCCCCTTCAAGAGGTAATCTAAAGGTTTGTGCTCCACATCAGTCAGATCTTACTTTGCTATATTTTTTCAGGATTGATGTGTTGAAGGATGCTACTCAGGGGGAGCAACATAGTGGAATAAGGAAGCTTGTGCCTCCACTTTGGCATTGTTTTCAAAGGGGGAGAAGATGTGAAGTGGAAAAGGTATTTGCAACATTACGGAGAAGATGTGATGTAGAAAGAGAGATATCTTTGTATATTGCCATCAATGCCAAAGGGGGAGATTGTTGGCATATGTGCCGAATATGTTGACATGATGATATTGTGTTGTCATTGATGTTAATATGCTGAAAGAATGAACCGGTAATATACTCAAGAGTGAACCGATAATATGCTGAAAGAGAACCGGTAATATGCTGAAGAGTGAACTGGTAACATGATGAAGAGTGAACAAGATTATTGAAGTTGAGCAAGAGAACAAGAGAACCGGTATGATGTTGTGAATCGGAACTGGTATATGGAATTTTTTGTATCAAGGGTTCATATGGTATGACTACTAATTGGTAGTCTCAGCTTCAGGGTTTCCAGTTGAAGTGTTTCGAGCCTGTGTGTTTCAACTGATGGCATTGTGTGATGAGTTAGAATTGTAATGGAGATCAGATCGTGTTGCCACGTCAGCCTCGTGCACGTGAAGGATCTTGCATGAAGGAGATTGATCTTGTCTACCTTAGGAATGTGCGAAGTCTCTGCAAACAGTGGAGAATGCATGATGGGTTATCGCCTCCAAGAAGTGATAAAGAACGAATGATGGAGAATGTCTTGAGATCTGTTCAAGACCATTGTATTCAATTGCAAAGTGTTCAATGGTCAGGATTGAACCGACTGAATTGCTCAACCTAAATGTTTTGGGTTTAGGGTTTATGTTACCAACCCATCTGTTTCCTATAAGGTTGATGTGGTGTTTCATGCTGAGGTTGTTGGCAAATGTTGTGTGTGTATCTATGTGCAAAGATATGCGATTCTTGCCAGACCAGATAAGAGGGTAGATACCTGCAGAGTGTGTATGCTTAAGAAAGGAACTAAAGCGGGTCTGCATTGACATTGAGTGCTATTACTAGATCATTGTAATACCTGTTGATCTCCAACAACTTCAACAGTTGGAAAATCCCTTAACTGGGTAGCTTTAACCAGCTTGCTGTAAATCCTTTAACAGGGTGACTCAAAGCCATTGAGTTCATAAAATCCTCTAACAAGGTAACCTCTAACAGGGTTTAACCCTTAACCAGGTATTCTAGCCATCCCTTAACTGAGTGATCCCTAATAGGATCGGTTCCTAACAGAACTTGTTGTAACAGTCTTTAATCAGACTAGGTTTCTAACAAAGTGGACTTCTAAAGAGTTTAAAAATAGATTGTGGGTATTCATCCCCACCGTGGTTTTTCCCAGTTGGGTTTCCACGTGAAAAATATGTGTGTCATGTGTGATGCCTCTTTCATGTGATGTTTTGTTATTTCTTGTTTAGTGGTAAATCATTGTATCTTTGATGATAGATTATCTGTTTATGCATAAGGACAAAGTGGAAATGAGGGAGTAGGCTGTATGGAAAGCTAAGAAGTGTGACCGGTTCATGTCTTTCATAGTTGCACTATGTTTAACCGGTAGTAATCTGGTTCAGACCGGTGTTAGGGATTTCCAGTAGTTTACAGTCTGCAATCAAACTGGTTCAGGAAAAGTTTTTGTGCCTGTACTGATTCACCCCCCCTCTCAGTACCGGTTTGGTACTCACTATTCATCATTGTGTTATCAGTTGAGCCCTATGAGATTTATCTACTTTTGTTGATGCCATATGTTTATAACTGGTTGTATTTTATGTATCAAAAGGGTGTCCCCACTAGGTCTTGTAGAACCTGAAGTGTAGGAGGATCATTAGGATCCTATTTTAATGTTGTCTAAGCTCTGAAGCTTTTTCATTGATTGAGACTGGCTTTCTCATAGATAGTTTGTAGGTGAACTTGGGTGTCTCTTTTTGAGACCAACAAAATATTTTGAACTTCTCCAATGCTTCAGATTTCTCCCTTAGAAAAGTAATCCATATCATCCTAGAATAGTCATCAATCAACAACATAAAGTATCTATCACCCTGCAAGCTTCTCCCCCTAGACGGTCAATATAAATCAGTATGCACAAGATCTAATAATCCATTAGATGTATACAATTTGTTCTTGAATGAAATTCTTGTTTGATTTCCCAATTGACATTCTTTACACACTAGATTAGTAGGCTTTACCATCTTAGACATATCTCTAACAACTCGAATAGAACTAATCTTAATCATGCAGGAAAAATTAACATGACACATCCTTCTATGCCACAGCCAACTCTCATCAATCTATGCAGTCAAAAAACTTTTCTCACCAGCATTCAGATGGAAGATATTACCTTTAGTCTTAGTACCTAATGCAATCTCTATACCAGAGCTATTAAAGATCTTACATTTCCCATTCTTAAATTGCAAATCATATCCCTTATCAACCATCTGTCCAACACTCAAAAGATTATACTTCAAACCTTCAACATATAAAACATCATCAGTATTATGCTTATCATCAAGAGAAATAGAACCTCTACCATGAATTACACAAGCTTTTTTATCTCCAAATATCACTATACAACCATCATACTCTCCATATTCACAAATTTACCTTTATCACTCGTCATATGATGTGAACAACCACTTTCAATCACCCATTCATCTTTCTCATCAATCTTAGAAACCAAAGCTTTCTCTTCAACAATACAACTTGTAGAATCAACAGATACTAGATCATCTTCCAAATTCCTTTTCTCATATTCATCATGTGTCACACCTTCATTAGTAGCTCTTTCAAGACATCTAGAAGCAAAATGAGATACTTCCGGTTAGGATCGTAAGGCTTATCATTCTTAGACAATCTCTCAGCTCTTTCAGAACATTTAGAAGCAAAATGACTAATCTTATTGCATGAAAACATTTCAAAGGCAACTTTCCTTCATACTTACTGACTCTCTTAGGCAATATTATAGCAATCTGTGATTCAATCTCTTGATCTAATTCTCTTTCCTATTCTTCCATTTCTCTCATTTCTCTTTCATATTTGGAAAATCTAGTTGAACTTTCTCCCAGATCATACTTCTTCTTCCCAGATACAGTAGCTTTAAATGCAGTCTCAATTTTACCATGTCATTCACTAAGTTCAGTCAATTCAAAAGAAACAAGCTTACAAACCTGCATATATCTTTTCAGAGTTGTCATAGTCCAGATCCAATCAATAGCAACAACTTTATATTTATAGGAAGGAGGCAAAGATCTCAACACTTTAGATGCAATCACATCTTTTTCAAGAACACCACCGACACACCTACTGTTTAGTACAAGATTATTCACTTTAACCATAAAGGATGAAATATTCTCATCTCCCATCTTCAACATCTCATATTTTCCTTTCAAGCTCTGCAATTCAGTAGATTTCACATGTTTATCTCCTTCATACATGTTTTCTAGCTTTTCCCAAATCTCATGTGTAGTCTGCAATCCCATCACATTAGTCATCTCTACATCCGTCAGGGAACTCAACAATGCTTGCTTAGCTCTTATATTATGTTCAACATCTTTGATCTTAGCTGCAATAACAAGACCATTCATAGGAACAATGTATGCATTCTTTGTAATCTTCCAATAATATTCTCCAAGATAGTTCAAGTGAACTTCTATCCGATTCTTCCATATAGAGTAGTTAATTCCATCAAATCTTGGACTCTCCTTCTTGAAAACAACAAATGCCATCCTAGATCTCCCCAAGAGGCCAAGCTACTTCTAGAGGATCTAGCTTTGATACTAATTGTTGGCAATAGGGCACCAACAATGCAGGAAAACTGAGAGGGTGGGGGGATGAATAATTTTTCACCAGACAACCAAATTAATCACAACTTTAGATCTGATTTGAAACAACAATAGAAAAGATAAACACCACATTGACAACATACATAACACATGGATTTTTGACGTGGAAAACTTGGTTAAGGGAAAATCTATGATGGGAACCTACCCACAATAAAATGATACTCTATAGTAGTATGTGTAAATATTACAATGGGGAATGTAGATGCATTTAGGCACACTTCCTAGAGCTCATTGCTGAAAAAAAGAAGGGATACAACCCCGAGGAAGGCTCCTACCTTACAAAGATTAGACAACAATCAGGATTACATGAACTGAAAGAATAACATCTCCAAATGCTTGATTACAGTTCCGGTTAAGCACACTGTCTACACAACAACTCTTCTCTTCTCTTCTTCACTACCAAAAGATAAATTCTCTTGTTCACACATACAATACAATCATACAACTCACAAACACTCACAAACACACAAATTACATGATCACAACACTTATTTATACAATTCATCAACCTTAACCTTAAGGTCGACTCAACACATAAGACCTAATTACAAAATTACATCACATGATATATAAATCCATAACCGGACCAATACAATGTCGAAAAGGAAATAGCATGGACCCAAATAAAATCCTTAAACATGCCACACCATCAAATAATTCACCAAGATCATCCACAACACGCTACACCATTGAATATTTTGCATAACATGAAGAATACCACCAAACCAATAAAATCTCCAATAACGTGCACCACGATCAATGTGGACCACAAAAATTCATAGAAAAGGATTAGAGAACATCAACAAGCAATGTGAATTCCACCACAATCACCACAACAATTTGGATAACAAGATTCATCATTATTCCATCACTGAAGCTCAAGAACACCAACTGACAAACTGAAAAATATGCTTGGGAAGTTCCAAATCATGAACCATAAGATCAGAGGACACACATGAACATCCCCAACACTCCAAAATCCACAAATCAAGAGATTTATCATTCCAAAGTAATATGGATCAAGTAACACAACTCTGCAACACATAACATTGAAAAACCAGTCCACATACTAGACTTCATAACTCGATCAGTTCACCACATAGAATTATGAAACTTATACTAAACCAACTAGAGATAAGTATCTCAAGATCCATTAAACCCCATCAACACATTTGCAACAAATCATCCAAACATCTCTCTACAACAAACCAATTCTCTGCAATATAGGAATATGTTGACATCAATGACAACAACACATTCCAACAACGCTAATATCAAACACATATCAGCCCATAATACTTCCTTCAGTTGATTGTGCTAAGTCCTCTGATTGTCCTCCACTATTCTCTTGATGATCCTAATCAGAATTTTGTTAGTGGACTCAATTTGTCCATTACCTTGAGGGTAATAATTGGACAAAGTACTAAAAAATATGTTGTTGTTAACAACCCATTCAGTTATTTTAAAACCTACAAAATCCATAGAATTATATGAGATAATAGAATTAGGAATTCCAAACCTTGCTACCAAGTCTTGATAGAAATTTAGGACCACACTTTCTTTTGCTTCCTTCAAAGCCACACCTTCAGCCCACTTGGTAAAGTAATCAATGGCTATTAGGATCCACTTGTGCTTTAAACTTGAAGGTGGATTAATGACCCCAATAAAATCAAGGCCCTACTTCATGAATGGTTGTTCAACTTGAATATGTTGCAAAGGTAAGGTTGCTAATCTCTGTTTGCCTGCAAAAAATGTACACTTTCTTACCCAAGCATATGCATCCTTATGTAAGTCAAGCCAAAAGTAACCAGCTCTCATGATTTTTAGAGTTGTAGTTCTTGGTGCAAAATGACAACTAGTCGGTCCATCATGGAATTCTTCAAGAATTCTATCAATCTGATATGAATCTATGCATCTTAACAACACACCATTAAATTTTTTTCTATACAAAATTCCATCCAAAATGACATAAGGGATTGCTTGAAGTCTGAAATTCCTTCAATTTGCATTGTTCAAACCCTTAGGATACTCACCAGTCTGAAGATAATACATCACTTTATACACCCTGCTTGTACGAGGTATTGCTACAATAGTTTGATCTTGAATTAGGACAGCCTCAACTTTTGTTTCGTTGTCTTCTACATGACCAACAAGTTGTTCACATAGTCCCTTACCTATGAGCAGGTAAAGGTAAAGCTAAAATGACACTTACTCTTTCTGGATCTATGGTTATGCCATGCTTAGAAACAATATGGCCAAGCAACTTACCCTCATGGACAACAAAGATGTATTTCTTAGGATTTAGAGATACTCCATATTCTCTACACCTTTCAAAAATCTGCATGCTTTGAAAAAATAGTTATATCATCAAGATAAACCAATACAAATTTATTCATGAGACCTTGGAAGGCATATCCATTGCCCTCTGAAAGGTTGCTCCTGCATTAGACAAACCAAATGGCATTTTTCTATATGCCATTGTACCCCATTTTGTAGTAAAGGTTGTCTTAAATTGGTCATCCTCTTTTACTAAAATTTGATTATAACCAAAATAACCATCAAGAAATGAAAATCTATCTGAACTTGAAACTAATTGAAGGATTTTCTCCATTGAGGGCAATGGGTGATGATATTTTAGTGAAGCTCTATTAAGATCTCTAAAGTCAACACAAAGCCTAATTTTTTACCATTTTTCTTTCTCACAGGGACTAAATTAGAAACCCAAGATGTATGCTTTATGGGGAAGATGATATTACCTTAGATTAACTTATTCAGTTATGTTTTCATAAGATGCTCAAGCTTTGGATTAAGATGCCTTTTCTTTTGCCTCATAGGTTTTGCATTGTCTTCCAACTCTATGGTGTGTTGGGCTAATTTAGGATTAAACCCCTTCAAATCTTCACATTTCCATGCAAACACATCATTGAATTCTTGATAAAGGCAAACAAAAACATGTTTCTATTTAGATGTACATACCTTGCCAAGTTTTAGGAACTTATCTTTGAAGATTTCAATAGGCTCATAGTGGTCCTCTTTAACAAACATACTGCTTCTTTATTTTCTAACCTGATCATCAGTGCTAAAAATCGACTCAAGGGTTACCAACCCTTTTGGTAACTTGTTAGTTTTCAATGGAAGCATATGATTTTCATATTATCGCACAAACTTACATAGATTACCAGTTGCAAACTCAACCTCTTGAATAAGAAAATTAACAATCTTCTCATCTATATCAAACACTTGCCAATTAAAACTATTATCTGGAATTTAAGGCCTAACAACAACCTTGACATATTGTTGTACCTAAACATTCTTTACCTAATATGGGATGTCAAATTGAGTACCTAAGGTAGCCATCTTATTAGCTTCCTTATTTTGATTTCTAGGCACATACAATAGGTTAAAATCATCAAACTCTTCAATCAGATGCCAAATCCTATGCTTATACAACTTGAGAACATCATTCTTAGTCACATTGATGTTTCTTGTACTTGATTTACCACTAATCCACAATCACCAAATACTTGCAAATGCATGATATTTTTAAACCATATGCAAGTGATTTATATTCTATTGTATTATTAGTATAGTTGAAAGAAAATCTAAAGGTTGAATAGTATCTCTTACCTTAAGGAGAAATCAACATAACACCACCTCTAGAACCAATTTTGATTCATGATCCATCAAAATAAAATTGCCAAACTTAATTGTTTTGATGATTACCATACTGATTGCACTACAGTTTGTGATCTTTTTCAAGGTTAGGGACAACCATACCTTCTTCATGGATCATGTAGATATCAAGTCCTACTTCTTCCATGTGCTTGAATGAATCATCTTCATGATTCTCAACTGCTCACTCATCCAAAACTATATCAGGCATGCCTTCTATTGTGATGTTTGGATCTTGTATAATAGGTTGTTCATCAAGATCTTATATAGATAAATTGGCTTTAACAACACTTGGGACATATGGTTATATGTGGTCTTTGGACAACACTTCTAATTTTATGGTCACTTCGGTAGCATATCTCATTCTGAAGAACATGTGCAACCACTTTGAAGACAAATACCCACCCAACTCAGCTGTGAAATCTCTAGACAAGCATAAGGAAAAATAAGGTGGAAGATCTATGATGTAGATATCTTGTGGAATTGAAAAATTTGGGCATGCATGCAAGGTAAGACCCAAATTTTTAATCACACTTACTATTCTTACTTATGTCCCATCTAATTGGACTACCCATTTTGAAAGAGGCTCATATGTCAAACCCAACCTATCAACTATTTGGTTTGGCATGACAAAGCTACTTGCAACCAAATCAATCATACAATTATGCACTAAGTGTTGACCTATAATCAAATTTAGATAAAAAGGAGGGGGTTTAACCTCTCGAGTTTACGACATTCATTCTTCTTTTCTTGATGGTTATTAGAGAGAACAACTTTGGGATGCTCCTTAGGAAGCTCCTATGACAAATAAAGGCTAGACAAAGAACTATGTAGAAAATGCTTTTTCCCTAGAAGAGCTAAGGAATCCCACATTGAGACACTAACATGTATGTTCTTCAATTGATTCAAAATATTGAATGTACTTATACTAATTTTATACTATCCTTTTTGAGCAGCAGTATCTCCTTGCACTTGTGTTGGTTGTAGTTGTCTTCTAGGCTGATCTTTGTTGACCACTAGTTGTCCTCTTAGTAGAATTTGCATGTTTTGAGTAGGGGGAGGTCTGGGTGGTGCTTGTTGGCTTGTAGAAGCCTAATTGGTGCCTTTATCATCTTGTTGTCCTATATCATTGACCCTCTTTTTGGACCTTGTGTTCATTGCAATAAGGGTATAGGATTGATTCCAAGCTTGTGGGTGATTCACTCCACAAAATTCTTCACCTTGCCAATTCATCAAATTGACATCTAGGCTTGGTTCGGGAAGAGAACCTTGCTACTCATGAGTTTCTTGAATGATATCTTCTGGGACAATAACATTATTTTGAACCACGAGAGCTTGATTGAACATGCCATTTGAACAAGTGGTTTGATTATGATGTTGGTTGCAAGGGTAATACTAGTCATAATATTTTACCATGTTGTTTTGCATTGGGATAATATCCCTAGATGAGCTAGTAGTATTTGGATTATAAGGTGGATTTGGTCTTGCATTGTAGTTCCTTCTTTGGCCTCGAGGATCAACTAGATAAGGAGGTTTATTTTGTTGATTATGCTGATAAGGATCTTGATATGGCTTGGTGTTTTGGGTTACTTGCTTCTCAATATTAGTTATTTTGTTCCCAAAACCTTGGAACATGGTTTTGATCTCATTTTTGAACTCTTGAAATTCTTGATTTGGGAGTGAAACAACATTTGCTTGGGCTGTAGTTTGATAATTTAATGCTAGTAAAGGTGGGATAACAACTAGAGGAGGCTCTAATAGAGGCACAATGAGCTATATCTCTGGAAAAATGGCCATTGGAGGCCTAGGAGCTATTTTACCATCCTGAATAAGATAACTTTCTCCTCTAATAGCTACATCAAAAGCATGTGGGAGGTTATTTCCACCCATAGACTGAATCATAACAACAATGTCACTATTAAGGGCCTTGAGATAAGATAAAAAAGAATGTGTAGGAGTAGGCCTTACTATGGCAGGGATTCTATGTGAAGTCTTTTGGAAATGAAAAATTGAAATCAATCATTTTCTCTTGAGGAGATCTCTTAATAGTACTCAGCTGCTTTAACAATGACAAATTGTTAGACTTGTCCTCAAAATTCTTGTTCAACTTGTCACCTAGATCATCCCAGGTAGCAACTAAATTGACAGGGAATCCTCTGAACCATTGAAGATATTTACCTTTAAATGGTGTAGCTAGAAGTCTGATTGCAACATTTTCTTGTGTGATATAGTGAACTTCACACAATGAAGAGCTATATCCCTTATATGCTCAATGGGTGTGGTTTGATCTTCTCTAGTGAATAAATGTAAACTCTTCAACGCTGCTACATGTATGCCATTATATTGTACAAGGTTCAAGGGTTTTCCTTGATCAAACAGGACAAAAGGATGAACTCTTGGAAGAGCCATAGGATTTACTAGTGGATTTATTGGTGATACTTGAATTATTGGTGCTTGAGTTGAAGAGCTTGCAAACAAAGGATTAGTATAAGTTGAAAAAGTAGGATGAGAGTTAGGAGTAAGTGAAACCCCAATTGATGTATTAGATGCTTTGCTTGCTGCTCCATTCAAGTCCTCTTTAGTGGTGGTAATTTAGAATGCTCAACAGGATCCACACTTTGCCTAGTTTGGATCTTTCTCATATGCTATATTCACCAAATCTACTTCAAACCAAAGAGATTAACTCGCCAGGTATGATATTTGTCACCTTTGAAGGCTGAAATCACTATTGTTCACACCAAAACAACAACAAAGATGAAACTTATATGAGCTAAGATAGCTCAATTGGTCCCACTGGGCATGCCAAAAATTGTTGTCATGAAGATTGCACCCGTAATGCTTAAGCTAAAAGCTCAATAATCTTGTGAAACATGTGAATATTTCTAGGCTTGTGGGTTTCCTATAATGAAAATCAACCTCCAGATGAAGGGTTGGTTCCCTATAAGAACACCTTTTAAAACTATAAATTATCTGGGAAAACGGATAAGAAGCTGGCTCGAATTGAAAATCCTATGTTAAGAGGAGGTGATTGTACCAAAAGATATGATATTATTCACCGTCCTAAACTTTTTATTAGCTTTAAAAGATTTGAAATTTGACTCACAACTTAACTAAGATCATGAAATTCCTAAATATTTCATGTGAGGGCCCTTGAAGTTCACAATGTTGTTTGAAGGAAAATATTTTTTTACAACACACAACTTATTGAAAATTTGATAAACACAACACATACCTGAATTTAACATGAAATCTTCTTGTTCTAGAAAGAATCGATGAGAAAAAAAAAAGGATTTAATATAAATCATAATATTTTGACCAAATCATTCATATGAAAATGTTGCAACAAGAATATGTTAAGAAGGAACCCATTATCTTTATGAAATACTACATAAAGATATGTTGCTACAAAGATTGAATCTGAAAATAAATGTGAGCTACAATCTCTTGCTGTGTGTATACAGAGAAGAAAGAATTGAGAACAAAGACTACAATTTTTTTTGCTTTATAGAAAAAAGGTCTACTCCTCAACTGAAAAAACAACGAAAGGTAAAATTGAGCTAGAACTGGAGAAGGTCCCTTGCAATGTGCTCCAACTAATTTCTTTTTCCTTGAAAAATGCTCAAATTCAGATGAGATATCTTCTTGGGTTGAATGGAAGGGAAGAGCCCTAAAAAAAGGAGTCAAAACTGACTGTAATTGATTGTAGAATGCTCAAAAAGTTGTCTTAAGTGATAGCCAACCTATGTGGGGTATTTTATTGATGATGAACTATTGAGAAGTCTCCAAAACTCCTCCTTTTCTGGACTATAACTGATTATTGAGTTCAGAACTCCAGGTTTTACTCTTTTAACTCACCCTTGAAGTGATTATGGACTGCTTGATCTTTTTGAATAACTTGTTTGCACCTAACTAAAGCATCTTCTTTCATTATCTCATAATGATGTTCACTGTATCTTCATGATCCATTATTGCTACAGGTTTGCAACAAGATCTTTAATGGTCTAGATCTCTATTACAATATATACCCTACCCCGTGACTGAAAATGATCTCCTATCCCTTTGAAGGACAACATCTTTATTAATATCTTTGTTATGACTATCATAAAAGGCTTACTTTTCTCTACACTATCTTCATGTCTCTGCTCATTAAATCTTCTTAGGAACTATTATGATATAGTCTACGTTCATTGTCAAGACTCCATATATGATCTTATAACTGTGAAATGTGTCTTGAATTAGGCTCATAGGATTTTAAGCCTTCCTAAAGCATGATATATTGACATTGGCTTTGTTTTTTTTCTCTCATCACACATCCCAATTTGTGTCTATCATTATGATTGAGGTTTTTATTGATCTTTGCCTCTGTTTGATGAATGATCACTATCTATTTCTTTGTTTATTACATGCCTTTTCAAGGATTCTCTTTGATCTCATTACTCTATTTATATTGTCTATGTTGGGTGCTTCATGGTGTCTTTAATCAAGGACTTATCCTTGGCTGATTGCCATGACTACTTTCTGAATAAACATTGATTGCTTGCAATGCCACTAATGCCATTGTTTTGTAGGTTGCCTTCATCATTTGATGACTTCTTTTTAAACTCTTATTTTTTTCTTTGTGCATAGCTAGCTGGTGCATCATACCTTTGACCATTCTCACTATGATTTATGGCTTGTATTTGGGCTTGACAAAGTTTCATTTTGATTATTTTGTGATTATCATGTAGTCCCTGTTTTTATAAGTCTAAGATTCCTTCATTTTTATGGGGTTAATTGTGGCATTGTCTTTGTGCTCCGTGACTGCATTAGGACCTTAGGGTTTTGAACAATACCTTGAAGTATGTTCACTATCATCCTTGATGATGATTGCATTTTCATGTTTTTGTTTGTAGGACCGATTCCTCATCTTTTATCTCAAATCTTCCTCAAGGGCTTTGCACATTCTTTAGTAAATCTAATATTACTAAGCTTTGTTCATAGAGTATGTGTTCTCTACTTTCATTGTAGACCTCTATTTATAGGAAAAAATTATCCTTGGTGCTGCTATTTGAACCTTGAGACAAAAAGTGGCTAAGTCTATGACTAACACCTCAAACAATACTACAAAACCTCTTGATAGACTCGCTACTCTGAGACCTTGGACTTTTCAGTGTTATGATCTTTGATGTCTTGATTATATTTGAAGACTATTATGCCATTGATGTATTAGTGTTGCATTTTGTGTCTTTATGCCAAATATTTGGGTGCTCACTAGCATCTTTGATATCTTTGTCACAATTTTCTTTTGTCTAGGTGCACATCATTATCATTGTCAAATATCCCTAACTTTTGCATTCATTGTTCTTGACTTGTAGGGTCTGCAACCAAAAGTTTTGTGATTGATCCTCATCTAGATCTTCACTGTCATAATCATGGGTTTGGAACAATACATTAATCATGAAATGATTGTCATATATAAACCTTTGTTTTGCAACGATACATGCTTTTACCACCTCTATATTCTGCTTTGACAATGAAAATCATTAGTTTTGTTTGTGCTATTGATATCTTTAGTATTCACTGTCTTTGTGGCTTACTTGTTCATTTGATGTTTCATTCATTACATGATTTTGGGCTGCTTCTTTGGCTATAGAATATTGTGCCCTACCTCTATTCTTGATGAGTTTGTACTTCTCTTTGCATAGGATGCTGCTATCCTAGAGTTTATCTTTGAAGATTGTAGTTCTCATTACTCTTCATTGAGTTGTTTGTTTTTGAGTAGGACTGTCATGACCTTGATCTAATTTCCCTACTAAATGCTTGTCCTTATTGCTATGATGAAAATGATCTTTAGGCCTTGTAGTTGTGAAAAGTAACTGCATTCATCTCATTTGGGATTGTGTATGAAGGTCTAGCTGTGATCTCGGCCAATACTTACTGTGTGGTAATGACGATGATGGCTCCAAGGATGCTCTAATGTTTGTTTTGGATCCTTATTCACTATTGGGTATATTCATTGACCACTATTAAAACTATCTCTAATCACCCTTAAGACTGCCCATAATACTTTGGGACTGCCTTTTGGAAGGTCTCTTTAAGCTATTCATTGTTTTTGACAATAAGGATGATGATTGTGAACTCTTTGACAAGAATCATTGATGTATCTTCTCCTCTCATTGTGGATGCCTCTCTCTAGATTGTCTTCTATGCAATGATCATGAGCACTATTTTTCACTATGTTCTTAGCAGTGATGCTTTAAACCCTATTCGCTTCTTCCTTCTTATTAGGGTCATGATATCTCAGAACAAGCCTTGAAGGGTCCAAAACACAACTTGATATACATGCAAATGACAATGAAAGAAATAACCACAAGCTCTCTCATTATGAGAAAGAGGCGTCTATTGCACTTGAATTAGAACAAGGAATAGATGCCAAAAGTGGGAGTTAAAACCCTAGGTCTCTTAGGCTGATCAATATTTGATAATCAAGTGATACTGCCCTTAATCATTACTAAAAGTTTTGAACTGTTGTTTGCATGCAGAAATCTCTACATGATCAAATCACTGACCTTTTGATCCACCTTTGACAATGAAATCTAGATTTGTGTATGTTTGCATGGAAGCATTCTTGTAGAAATCTTCATCTTTGCACGATATAAACAAGAGATCAAGGAGAAAACTTGACATTGTTGAAAGTAAACCCTAAAGGCACGTAAGGCTATCTTTATTTTCCTCTCAAAAAACTAAAGGAACTAGTTTAACTTATTTTAATGTGGGAAACATACCTTTGAGAGCACCTTTTTAGGACTTTTCAAACAAGACCAAAGCATTACATTACATAACTTTTGAATCATGACAAAGGATGAACTTTGACAAAGGATTTTTGATAATTATGAACCAGGTATATCTTTTAGGAATGATTTTGCCAAAATTTTTAGCATTTAAAGGCCCCTCATATCTCCATGTCAGAACCAAGACCTATGGTAAGGCAATTTTAACCTGAAAGTGATAAGATTGGTAATAGTAAATGCATAGAGAAAATAAATAAAATAAAAATTATATTTAGTTGAGGTGGGAAAATTAAATACTATTTTAATTTATTTAATTTGAAAGGGATGTGCTAGCTAATGAAAAGATTTTTAAAAATTGTTAAATTATGAGAGGAAAACTAATTAAATAGTAAAATTATTCAATTAAGTAATGGTGAGAGGAATTCTACAATGGCAACAAGGGTGGAGTGAAATGGCATGAATGTGTTAATGTTAACTTTCACCTTTTTAAAATTTTGGGGTTGAAGTAGGCAAATAACTTTATTTTAGATATGTCTGTTGTTCCCACCCGATCCCCTGGTGTTGTTCACGTTGACGGTATGCCCCAGTCTATTGTTGATGTTCCTACAGTTCCATCCTGGGCGACTGTGGCTGCTATGAGCCTTTGCATCGACTCTGATTGGCAGGTTCTGTCTACAAATTTTTGCAGAGGGGGTGGAAGGGGGTTTATCCCCGTCTCCTGTGTGGCCTTTGTTAATGTGAATAAGGACTCAAAATGGGAAATAAAGAATAATGTGAAGGTTTTTATGGAGCATGGTATAATTTGTAGATTCAAGGGTATTTGGCCCAACCTCCTGGAGTTGCATAAATGGATCTCTCATCACTAGGATCCACTCATTTCTGGTACTGTCCACATATACCCTATGGCTAAAGGTTTCTTTATCGCTAAATTTGAGAATGCTAAGGATAAAAGAAAAATTTTGTGTGAAAGTTTTTTTTATGAGAAAGATAAAATGCCACTTTTGGCTAAACCTTGGCACTCTAATTTTAACCCCCTTTCTGAGAAGTTCAACAAAATTCTGGTTTGGGTTTGGCTTCCTTATCTTCCTCTCCATTTGTGGGTTGATTATCTCTTCAAGGAAATTGGTGACACTATTGGGAGTTTCATCATGGTGGATAATGAATCCTTTGAGTTTTATCACAGTACTTTCACTCACATTCTGGTGGACTTAGATGTGTCTGAGGGACTACTGGTTGACCTCTTTTGGTAGCTGGGTCCAAACTTTGGATTATGAAGGTACTCCTTTCAGGTGTGGTAAATGCTTTAAAATTGGCCATGCCGCTGGGAATTGTGGGCTTGAGAGGAAAAATCATGTAGCTTCATGGTCGTCGGGAGTCTCTTACCAACATTACACGGTTAAGAAATATTTGGATTCTTTTGATGTTGGGGTTTCGACTATGGCTGGATCGGATCCGTTAACAACGAAGAATGATTCTTCGGTTGCCACTAAGGATGGTTTTGAGATTAATAATTTTGGGATACAGGATGTTGCTGTCTCTTCTTTTGAAAATGGTTTGTTGTCTCTTACCCCACAGACTGCTTCACCATGTGTTGTTCCCTCTTTTGCCCCATCTGTTGATTGTGATCCTGTACCCGTGACAATTGCTGCTCCTTCTCCCGAACCAGATAGATCGATGCTGGGCTCTTTGGATTGGGCTGTTGCCACTACTAATGTTGAAGAGGGTTAGATTACTATTAAAGCCAAGCATTCAAAGACGTCCAAGCCTTCTTTTGATATGACTCTTTGTTCCCACAAGGCCAGTTATAAATCTCGAGGGCCCTTGTTGTGGGTTGTTTGGGCTGGTTTTTCTAGCCCTGTCTTAGGATGGGTTGCATGTTGTCTTTAGGGACATACCTTATTTTTTGGTTGCGGCTCTCTCATCTTTGTTGAGCAGTCAAGTTCTATCCCGTGTTTGATTTGTAAAGGGTTTTGGGTCCCTTCAAAACCTGTTTTTCACTTAATCAAAAACTTTCACCTTTTAGACAACCATCCACCTGTCAAAATATTGATATTAATTATAAACTTAATATTTTAAAATAAACATCATATAAAAAAAAATATACAAAAGATAAAAATAAATATAAAAAACAAAACAAAGATATTTAAAAATAATCCACTATCTCATAATTACAATTTTTTTTATAAATATATATTATATTTTTTTATTTTTTAAAAAATGATAAGTTTAAAATTTAAATATAAAAAACTAGATGTCAATTATAAAAAAATTGTATAGAGAAAATATAAATAATGTAGATACAATATAATTTAAATATTTTTGCATGGAGTAAATATAATTTAACATGAATTAAAGTAATTTTTAGATAGGTTTATTTAAGATATCTATACTAGTATTGAGATACAAAGGCAAAATTAATTAAATAAAAATATTTAATTAATAATAGATAGAAAAAGCTTATTAAATAATGAAATAATAAAAAATATTTAATTATTATTAAATTATCTTAATTAAATGATTAAAATTATTTAATTAATATAGATAGAAGAATAAATGAGAAGGTGATATGATGAAAATGCATTACTCATTTTTAGATGTCTATAATATTTAATTACTAAATTTATTTTCTATATCTCAATCAACATATAGTTTAGCCCAACATGAAAAACTATATTCAACTCACATAGAAAAATAAAAAATAACATATTGTTTTAATAAAAAAATACTTAAAATGAAAAATAGATAAAATATGTATAGCTAACTTATAATATAATTTTAAAATATAAATTTTATTATATTACATAAATTGAAAAAATAATTTTTAATATAAATAGAATAAAATACAATTTAAATTTGTATAGACTTATTTATTTATATTTATATATATATATATATATATATATAATTTAAAAATACAATTTTACATGTGTTTCATAATTTATATTATATAATATATAAAACATAACTAAATATAATTTATATTTTATATTATATATTATATTTTATTCGGCTTCTATTCCTCTAGGCATAAAAGGATTCTGTAGTGATCAGTTACGAGGGGGAGGTAACGTGTAAATCTGTAGGTGGAATAAGGCAAACAGTAAAGCTAAAAAACATTTAAAAACGGCAAAGGGAGTATTTTTCGCCGTCTTTATTTGCCTTAAAATAATTTTAAATGAAGTATATACCAAAGTTACCATCAAAATATAAATAAAACTATTTTGTTTGTAGTATAATGAAGAGAAAATACTTATTAAATATATTATAAAGAATAATAATAATCAATTCGTTAATATGTAACTAAAATATATGTAAATTATTTTCTAAAATAAAATATAAATAATCTTTTTGACTAAATTTCAAATATCATTAAAAAGCCTATAAGAGAGAATTGTTTATAGAAGTTAAAATGACCCTTAATTAACTCTGACTCAAATTTTAAATAACATATTTTATATAAACTGATTTGTTTATTTATTTGATAAAGATCAAATATTTTAAAATTAGAAAGAAAATCTTTCATTTCATATTTTTACATCATGTTAATACTTTTTGTCTAAATTATTTAAAATTTTATCTTAATTATAACAAAGATTAATTTTGTAGATGATCAATTTTTACATTTATCTTTTTATTTTAGAAAATAATGTACCATATTTTCTAGTTACATAATTAAATAAATTCAGATTAGAAATGCAAAGAACCTAAAAGACCCAAAACACTCTAAAGAAAGGAAGAAAATAAAATTATATATCAATTATAAGTTTATAAATAAAAAATAATCATTTCTACCAAACTTTAAATATCATAAAAAGAATACAATAAAGAAATGTTTATATAAACTAAAATGACACTTAGTTATTAGTTAGCTTAACTTCCACTCAAGTTTTAAATAACTCCTTAACTATCATGCAATTAAAATATGTGATCTTTATCAATTGAATAAATTCAAATTACTATGAAAATAGAAATACAAAGAATCTAAAAAAACCCAAAATTATTTAAAGAAAGAAAGAAAATAAAATTATATATCAATTGTAAGTTTATAAAATATAAATAATCTTTTTGACCAAATTTCAAATATCATTAAAAAGCCTACAAGAGAGAATTGTTTATAGAAGTTAAAATGACCCTTAGTTAACTCTGACTCAAAATTTTAAATCAAATATTTTATATAAATTAAATGTTATTTATTTGATAAAGATCACATATTTTAAAATTAGAAAGAAAATCTTTCATTTCATATTTTTACATTATGTTAATACTTTTTGTCTAAATTATTTAAAATTTTATCTTAATTATAACAAAGATTAATTTTGTAGATAATCAATTTTTACAGTTATCTTTTTATTTTAGAAAATAATGTACCATATTTTCTAGTTACATAATTAAATAAATTCAGATTAAAAATACAAAGAACCTAAAAAACAACACTCTAATTAAAGAAAGAAAATAAAATTATATATCAGTTATAAATTTATAAATAAAAAACAATCATTTGGACCAAACTTCAAATATCATAAAAAAGCTAAAAAAAAGAAATGTTTATATAAACTAAAATGACACTTAATTATTAGTTAACTCCGACTCAAATTTTAAATAACTCCTTAACTATAATGTTAAAAAAAAAATATATATAAATTATCACAAACTCTATAAAAGCCTAGTAGAATCCGCAAAACAGTAAAACGCAACGGAAGCTCAATTGTTTTTATATATTGTTTGTTTTTCCTGCCGCAATATTTTCGCTGTATTATATATTTTTTGAATCACCTCCTAGTATTTTAGCAAATTTTCCAGCCAATATGGAACAGTCTTCTCAAATTAAATATGAAGAGGTATGTTTTGTATATTGGGTTTTCACTTTTCTATGGATAAGAGATCAATTTGAATCTAATGGCCTTGTTCTTGCCTTTCATATCAGGAATTCTTCCTTACCAGAGGATTGAAGCTTTTTACATGCAGATGGGTGCCCTTAAATCAGCAACCCAAAGCTCTGATATGTCTCTGCCATGGTAGTGATGCATTTTTTGTTTGTTGTCTTTTCAATTTATGCTTTATTGATCTATATAATAGATTTAGGCTAAGATTTGTGTGGTCATTCAGGTTATGGGATGGAGTGTAGCATCTTCATGCAAGGTATTCACACAGATCTTTTTAACATTCTTTCTTCTGAGTTCAATGGGTTGAAAGATTATACAATTTGTAGTTTCAATTTGCCATTTCTGTTTCAGAACTTAGAATCTCCATTTAGATCTTCTATTTGGTTGTGGAATTAAATCTGTAATGTTGTTTCCAATAGGTGTTGGAATCAGGCTTGCCAAAGCTGGATATGCAGTTTTTGGAATTGATTATGAAGGACATGGGAAATCTGGAGGAAAACGGTGTTACATTGAGAGTTTCAAAGAGCTTGTCAATGATTGTGCATCTTTCTTCAAAAGCATTGCAGGCAAGTTAAATATTCTTGATTTATTGATGGTTGTACCTCTGGATTATTGGTAAAATGTGCAAGTTTTTAAGTTGGGCAAGGTTAGAGTAAGAACATGAGTAGACAGTCTTGATTTAGGGAAAAAAAATAGTAAAGTGTGCAATCTTGGAAGAACAATTGGGTCTTAATTAGATGTAAACTGTGTATTTTTCAAAATGCATTTTGATCTCTACATAGACAATTGGCAAAATATGACCTATAACTCTTGTTGGTACAGGAAGTCAATTTACTTAGAGAGTTTCTACTAATAGTTTCTAATTAATCCATCTTAACTGTAAGAATTCCTTTTTAAATTATGTCATGTGGATTGAGAGTTCTTTTAACTTAATATTTCAGGAATTGAGGAATACAAGGATAAAGCCAGATTTCTTTATGGCGAATCCATGGGAGGTGCAGTATCACTTTTGCTTCACAGGAAACTCCCCACCTTTTGGAACGGTGCAGTTCTGGTGGCCCCCATGTGTAAGGTAATTTATCCCATATTTCTAAAAATAGAAGTTTTAATGTCTCTTTAAATCTATTAGTTTGTTAGAGATGATCCCCCTTTTTCTTTGGCTTTTTGGGGCAGCCGTTATAACTTACTGCCTTGGACAGATTGCAGAAGACGTCAAACCTCATCCCATTTTGATCAGTGTTTTCAATAGCCTCACTAGAATAGTCCCCACATGGAAAATAGTTCCAGCAAGGGACATTATTGATACTGCATTCAAGGAGCCCTCAGCTAGACAAGAGGTATAAACTATTAATACTCTGCACACTCACTTTAATGGTTTAAACTTGTTACAGATTAGAGCCAATTCAAATGAATGAATTCGGCCTGTATCATTTGATGTTAGAAACTTACAATTTTGTGGTATTGGGTTGATGAATTGTAAGTCAATTTTATTAGATTTTTATAATTCATTTGGATATTGTTTGAAGTTTCTGGATTTGATTTTATGAACAATTTTTTATCATCATCATATCAATGATGTATTAATAAATGTAAGAGAGTTCAGAGAGTTGAATGTTAAGCGTTTGTCTAAAATTAGAAGGGATTTCCATATAATGACTCTTGAGTATAGTCTTTAATAAAAGTTATGGGATGATACTTTAAAGTTAAAGCATTTATTTACAATTCTCATATATTATTGTTCTTACTTTTTGGTTTTGATTGTGTGAGTTTTTTTTAGAAATTCTGAATTCAATTCCATTATCCTTTCTTCCTGATGAAAGATCATGAAGTTTGATCTGAAATGCGGAAGAAAAAACTAACACACTGAAAGCCAAAAACTATGCACAACAATATTATGACCTGTAAAAACTATGTCTGCAATTCTAAAATACCTTTAATAGATCTGGAATGGAATTTAAAAGATTGTTTCTAAAATTAATTTGGTATTTTTTTGTATTTTGAAATTTCAGATCACATTCAAAATCTATTATTAGAAAAAGATTATTCAAACGATTTCTTCTATATTTTTTGTTTTGACATGTCACATCACAGAAAACATTCATATAAATTTTTTTTATATGCATCCTGATAATAGATCATTGAATATAATCCTCAACGATGTCTGTAGAGTATTGAAGACATTTTAGAATTTGGAATTTTATGAGATGGGAATTACATTGTTTTAAATCATCTCTATATGTTACAGATAAGAGCAAATCCCTATATATATCAAGGCAAGCCACGGGTGAAGACTGCTTATGAACTCCTCTTGACAAGTACAGCTTTAGAGAGTCGACTGGATGAGGTAAGAATATAAACACTCTATAGTCAGCTATTATTATTAAATATTGGTTGGACATGAATTTTGATAATGTATTATATGTTTGTTTGTTGTAGGTGACATTGCCATTCTTGGTAGTGCATGGAATGGATGATAGCGTAACAGATCCTTGTGTGAGTATGGAATTGCATAAATCTGCAGCAAGCTTTGATAAGACTTTGAAGCTATATCCTGATATGTGGCATGGTTTGACTTATGGGGAGCCTCCTCATAATACCCAATTAGTATTCAATGACATTATTGGATGGCTGGATGAAAGAAGCAAAGCGGGATGTCTCACAAGTGTATAATGTCTTTTTCTAAACTATTTTTCTGTCCAGTACAAAACTAGATCTATGTATACAATTGTAATGATCAATTGAAATTTCATGTTATGATCAGATAAAGTGGGAGAGAGATTGAATCTATTTATAAAAGTCTTTAAGACAGAAGAGAGGGGTTTCACAAAAAAGGCTGAGACTACCCAAAAAAAAACCAAAAGAGAAACTAAAGAGATTGAAATTTCATATTAAGATTGCATTAAAGAATTGGTTCCATCCTTAAAGGAAGAGGGTAAGCTGAGGCCTCAACGAATTTTCTGTTAGGCTGAGAGTGGGCTGCTGGTAGTTTCTGCTTATTCTTTTTGCAGCGTTCTTCTGTTGGTTTCAGATTCATGTAAAATACCAGGGTTTCAAGTCCCTTCAAAACTTGTTGTAAGGGGTTTCGGATCCCTTAACACTTGTTTTATCCTTAATAAATTTTTTTTTTTAGTTAAAAATAATAAATGACTTAAATCTCTTAAGTGAAATTTTCTCTTTATTTTATAGATACATAAACATATCTAATAGTAATATAGATTGTCTTAAATACATCTTATATTACAAAGACATGGTAACACATGTATTTAAAAGAATTCAATGTCTACATTTTGTTAGCAATGAACATAATTGATAATTATAGCTTAACTAAATTTATAAATATCTTGCCATATTGAGAATTTGGAGCTGATAATAACCGGTTAACATAGGTAACAATGTGAAACAATTGTTTTAAAGTGAAGAAGAAAAGGTGTAATAATAAATAGTGGACATTTTGTATATGTCTTTTGTTTCAAATTTATATCTATATAAGAATTGATAATTAATTTAAACAAAATTTGACATTACCTTTTTGCATCTCTAAAAACCAATCCTTATGGTTTATTTATTTCTCATATTTAGGAGTAATAGAAATTATATTTCATTTTTTTAATTGAAATTTAAATATGGGTGAATGATATTCCCTTCCTACTAATTATTATGTATTAAATCAAATCGGAAAACAACTAATTTGTATGTTAGACCATTGAATAAAAGATGAAAAAAAAACTTAATTCACATTTAAATGTTTGATGAAAAGGAGGAGGCATAATCTTATACATGAGACCAATGCAAATGGTTATATAATCTAAAATAATTTTAATAAGGTAATATAAATATCCAAAAATATACCATCCAAAATATATCTACATAAATACACACATGCATACATATACATACACATAGACATATAATATAATCTAAAAACAACCAACTTCTATTGTATATATGTATATTATATCATAAAAATTCTAAGAGTGAGCTATGATCTACATTTAACTAATCCACAATTATATGTGCTTGCAATATGTCAATGAGATTTTATATCTTGACTATCTCAAAATTGTTCATGTCTTGTATCCACACTTGTAGCAATAGAAAATGAATGAGAATAACCTTAATACAAGACCTATTATGCAATTGCAATAGTCTAAAATTCATTTTATTGACACTAATGAATTGCCATGCAACCTCCATTAAAATGAAAATTTTAATGGATATTTTACCAGACTTGCAACAACATGTTTGACATTCTATTAGAATCCTTTCTACCAACAAGTGTTAGCTAACCAATTATCTTCAATGATTCAATTCACATTTAAACTACAAATATACATCTATCAATCTATGTCACTTGAACCATGGTATATATAATGGCTTGCAAGTTAAGCATTTATTTTAAATTAGAAACATACCCTTTAGTGGGATTGGATATAATGATTTTTATGTTGGGAAAAAGGTGTCACAACCTTGCATTTACATGAAGTTACTATTTATAGTAAGTTTTTGTTTGAGCACAAAATGGTGCAAAATTTTCCTCAAACCTTCGGATTGGCTAGACAAGCATGCCAGTAAATTTTCGTCATAAGATCACAACTAGTTTTTAAGATATTTAAATTTCTATTTTTGAAGGGTGCAATGAAAGGTTTAAATTTGATTTTGAGGACTTTAGACCCTCCAAAATGCCTTGAAAAGTGGGCATAATAGGCATAGATATCTACGAGGTGATAGAGCACTTTGCGAGATTTCTGATGCATCAAACGATTCATTAATCATACACCTGGTTCACAAGTTATGGCCTACGAAAGTTTAGACTCCTATAATAGGAAATATAAATTGCATCGAACATGTAAATGAACTATAAAAGGGAGGAACATGTGTTTCTGTGTGTTTTGACATATCATAGGGCATCTAGAATGGAGATAAGGTTGGCTCCACTTATTGGGTGGTTTTAGCCCATGGTTTTGTAATACTGTTTGACAGAACCTTTTTGCATTGTATCTCCTATATATGAGGTGTGTGTGATAGAGGCTATGTGTAAGAGTCTTACGGCTATTGAGTTACCTCTGAGTCTCTGATTAGTGGTACTCCTATGAAGAGCTTGCTCTGCTAGTATATTGTAATCTGTTATTGATTATATTGAGTTTCTTTTGTAGTGTGGGGTCTTTCTCCCGAAAGGGTTTTCCTCATGTAAATCATCGTGTTATTGTGTTGTGGTATGCATGATATTGTGTTTATTTTTGTTAAGTTTTCTGTAACTGTTGTAATGATCTGTAAAAATTTTGCATTACCCTCCTCTCAAGGTTAGTGTAGGAAGTTGTTTCACTACTTAAATTCCTTACAAGTGGTATCAGAGCTTGATCACCTTTGGTTTCAATTGTGGGTTGTTGGGTTTTTTGAACTATTCTAGATTTGAGTGGGAGCTTATGTAGAAGACACTTTTTGATCTTGTTGTAGGAATTTTCAGATGAAAAGTTTGTCAGGGAGAATAGAGGTGGAGAAATTTAATGGAAGTAATTTTGAGATGTGGAAGATGAAGATGGAATATCTACTAATAGATTGAGATATATGAGATGTTGTTGATGCAAATGTATCAAGACCTGTAGATCCTACTATGGTTTCATAGTATAATGTTATGGATCGAAAAGCTAAGGGTCTAATTAGATTGTGCTTGGCAGAACCGGTTCTGATCAATGTCCATGAAGAGAATTTTGCACAAAAGCTATGGACTAAGCTTGGTAAAATGTATCAAGTGAAATCCTTATTGAATCAGATTTTCTTGAGGAAGAAATTATATTCCTTGAGAATGGAAGAGGGTGGATGAGTTACAGACCACCTAGAAGCATTTAATATGTTGGTGGCTCAATTGGCATTTGTTGGTGTTAAGATGGATGAGGAGGAGAAATGCTAGGTCTTACCTAGTACTTTTCTTGATTCGTGAGATTCTCTTGTTATGGCTATAGGTAGTACTTATGTTGTTTTAAAGTTTGAAGATGTGGTGGATGCCCTACTTGGTGAAGAGATGTGGAGGAAGGTATTCGTCAGTTCGAAGGAAGCCCTAACTATTTGTGGAAGACCTAAGGAAAAAGGCAAGAAGATTGAGAAGTGTAATAAATCCAAGTCCAAAGGGAGATCAAAATCTCTTGGAAATTCCAAGGTCATCTACTAGAATTGTGGTAAACCAAGACACATCAGTAAGAATTGTAAAGAAGAAAAGAAGAAGAAAAAGAAATACGAATTTGATTATGTGTTCGAGAAGGAAGATGGTGATGCATTCATTGTAGCTTTGGGTACTCATGCAGGTAATGATGCGTGGCTAATTGACTCAAGTGCATCTTTTCATATGAATTTCAATAAAGATTGGTTTTCTGAATATGAGGAATTTAATGGAGGTAAGGTGTACTTGGGTGATAATTCACATTTAGATATTGCTGCTCGTGGTTAAATTTAGGATCAAGTTTCCTAATGGTAGAATAAAAAGGATTAGCAATGTGCTGCATATCCTTGGATTAAAATGAAATTTATTATTTGTGAGCAAACTGATAGATGTGGGTGTGTAGGCAGTCTTTTTTGAAGAAGGATGTAAAATGATTAAGGGTGCTATGGTGATTGCTAGAGGTGTCAAACACTTTGTATAAGCTAGAGGCATACTCCATTGAGTGTAAGAGCACTTCTGTAGAAAGTAAATATGTGGATACTTCATCGGAAGATTTGAGGGTTTAACCTTCAGCAGATGGACATGGCTTTTGGGTACCTAAGGGTGCTCTTTCTTCTGAAGAAAAGTTACATGTAGAGAAGACTATGTTTGACACTAGAGGCTTGGCCACATTGGAGAAAAGGGTCTAAGGACCTTGAAATTAAAAACCTTGTTGAGGCTTTGAATGATTTTAATTTTGACTTTGATTTCTATGAGCATTACATTTATGGAAAACAAAACCGCATTCATTTTAACTTGAGTTCTCATAAATCTTGTGGTGTTTTGGATCTTATTCATTCTGATGTGTTTGGTCATGTAGATGTTCCTTCCATTGGAAAATCCAGATATTATGTTTAATTTAGTGATGATTTTAGTAGGACATGGGTATACTTTCTAAAGAGTAAATCTAAAGTTTTAAGTCGTTTTAAAGAATTTAAAAGAATGGTTCAATTGCAGATTGGAAAGAAAATTAAATGTTTGAGGACTGATAATGGTGGTGAATTTCGCTTTAATGATTTTGATATATTCTGTAAAGACTATGACATTAATAGATAGAATAAAACTTTGTATTCTCCACAACAGAGTGGAGTTGCCGAAAGAATGATCATGACACTGATGGAGAAGGATAGGAGTATGTTGAGTGGTGTTGGTCTAGAACAAAAGTTTTGGGTTGAAGCTGTTGCCACTACTTGCTACGTACCTAATTAACAGGTCTCCTACATCAGCTCTTGTTGATAAAATGCCTATGAAAGCATGGTCAGGTCACAAGCTTTCATTGAGACATCTTAGAGTTTTTGGTTGCAAGACATATGCACATGTGCCAAAGGAGAAGTGAACAAAGTTGGTGAACAAGGCTATGAAATTTATCTTCATCGATTACAATTATGGTGTGAAAGGATACAAGCTTTGGGACCTAGTTGCACAAAAGGTAATTCATAGGAGAAGTGTTATTTTTAGAGTAATTAAGTCTCCTTCTGTTACATTGCACCTAGAACAAGCTAAACAAGAATATGTGATTTAATTCCCTTCTACACTTGAAAGAGTTGAATCGAGACCACTTGATAGGCAAAAAGTTGAAGATATTTCATCTAGGTCTAAATCTTTAGAAGAAGAGGAAGAACCTCCAACTCATCTTGTTCAAAAGTCTACAAGACATAGACAACCACTTGAAAGGTATTCACCTGATGATTGGAGATGTATTTTTTCTTTGAATAATAATATGGATGAGCCTAGATTTGTAGAAGAGGCATTAGGTGTGAATGATGCGGAATCCTGGAAGATTGCTTTGGAAGAAGAAATGACAACTTTGAAAAAGAATAATACATGGGATCTTGTACTATTTCTTAAAGGATGAAAACTTGTTGGTTGTAAATGGGTGTTCAAGAAAAAGATTGGTTCAGATGGAAGAATTGAGAAGTATAAATCAAGGCTAGTTGCAAAAATCTACTCTCATGTTGAGGGTGTTGATTATGGTGAAATATTTTCTCCTTTTTCTAAAATGACATCCATTAGATTTTTTCTTGAACTATTGTTGTTGCTTACGATTTATAGGTTGAGAAAATGGATGTGAAAATTACTTTCCTTCATGGTGATTTGGAGGAGGATATTTATATGACACAACTAGAGCACTATGTGGTAAAAGGTAAAACTAATTTGGTCTATAAATTAAAGAAATATTTGTATGGCCTCAAACAGAGTCCTAGGATGTGGTACCAGAAATTTGATACATATATGTCTTGAGTTTGGGATTTGAATGTTCTAAATCAGATCACTGTGTTTATTATAAATCTGATGGTGATCATTTCCTATACATTGCATTATGTATTGATGATATGTTATTCATTGGTAAAGGGAAAGGTATGATTTCAAAACTTAAGTGTTAGCATGCACTAAATTTGAAATGAAAGATTTTGGTGCAACGACACACATTCCTGGGGTGGATATGAGAAGAGATAGAGTAAATAGAAAGCCATGGCTAGGCCAAAGTAATTATGTGAATTTAGTAAATTATGGAGGTTCAACGTGCATGATTGTACACCATTGTGTGTTCCTTTTACAACTAGAATGAAACTATCAGTTTCAGATTGTCCTACATCTCCATCAGAAGACATGAGAAGAGTGCCTTACCAGAGTGCAGTTGGAAGTTCGATGTATTCTATGGTCTATACTAGACCAAACATTTCTCAAGCAGTGAGATTTCTTTCCAAATTGTAGGGTCGTAAAATTGCGACCATAGCAATTTTTGACTGCATTAGGGTCCTCACACACATGAGTTCAAATCCTCTAGCCAGATCGGAGACCAGAGATCACTCATCTTTTAGAAACAACTTCTTCCTTGGCCTCTGCATCACCCCATCCGCACTCTTCTCTAGAGAAAGGGGTAGGACAAGGGTGTGGCGCCACTGTCCCCCCTTGGATAGGGGCATGGCACCCCTGTCCCTGCCCTATTTTGGGGCAGGACCCTTCCTAAGGTTGCATTATTGGTTGTGCATCGGGCGGGAAACTCCCCTGATGTCGACCCATGATGAAAATCAGATCCACTAACATGTATTTAAGGGGCATTCATCTTCTCATTTGCATAAGTTTGATAAGTTGGATAGATTCAAGTTGCATAAGCGATCAAGCATTCTTTTCCAACATCGAGCATTCTCAAGTCTCCCTTCAAGGCTAAGTGTTTCATTCAAGTTAAGGATTCAACCATTGAAAAGAAAATTGAGTTCAAAATTCAATTCCACACAAGCATCTCTATCAACATTTCTATCACAACCTCCCTTGAGGTGATTTATAATTCAGTCTTTCATTTACAGCTACTTGCAAGTACTTTCTTTCATTACTTGGTTAATTCTAAAACTGGGGTTTGACCTAAAGGAAAACCCCCAATCCCAACCTATTTTCCTCTCTTTTCTGTGTGTAGGTTGTAGGTGTGCAATTGTACTTTCGGATTTGGGCTCCATTTGCAGAGGCAAAAAAACCCTTTTCGTTTCACGGATTTTTCGGAGGACCGTGTACATTCCCGCCACAGTCCCCACAAATTTTCCTCAAATTCGTAGGGCAATTTCGTCTCGACATATTACTGCCAGATCCAGGTGCACAGATTCATCCCATATTCTGATCTCAAGTTATAATTAGTTCTTTGTCACTTTTGCACCACATAAGTCAATCAATTTCCTTTCTATTTCAAACAAGGAAGAGGGGATCAACTTAACATTCCCAATTCATTCAGAATTCAATCTACCATCTTCATGTGGAGAGATTGAATCTAGTGAATTATCCTCTCCTCTTCCAAATTTAACATGGTGAAAAGTGTTTGAAGGGTAATCAATAGTGAAACTCTCATCTCTCTTTGAGGGAAAGGGTAGTTTTCCTCTTGATCTATCATTCACCATTTTTCCACCATTATATTTTGGTGAACCCAACATCTTGCATGCTTTTCTTTGAACAACATTGCATTATTTTCATATACAAGTTTCAAAATTTTGCAAACTTAGTTGTTAATTCATTAAAAACCCTAGTTTTTAAAATTAAAAATGAGCTTGTGATTTGTAAAAAATTGCTTGTGGTTATCTTAGATCTGAATTTTTTTTTGATTGTCAAATTCAATTTCCTCATTGTCTTGTTCAATTTGCAATTAAAATTTACAACATAAAGATGTTACTTGTTAAAACCCCAATTTTCAAAAAACATCTTGAACTTGTGCAAAAATTGGATTTCCATTTAATTTTCAGATTTTTTATTGTTCTTAGATTTGTTTGTAATCTTACAATTCAAATTTTCAATTTCCCCCCTTTTTCCCAAAATTCAAATTTCAAAATTAAATGGTTAGGTCATCAACCCCTAATTTTCAAAATTAATTGGATTTTGTGCGAATTTCAAATCAATTTCATTTACATTCAGATTTGTAAACATTTCCCAGGGTGTCCCTACCCATTAGGTTTGACCCTTCTCCAAATTGAAATTCAATTCCTCTTTTCCTTCAAAACCCTAATAGGGTCCTATTTTCACATTTGGGCCTTCATTTTGCCCATCTAGAGATCATAAAATTCGCCAATTTTTTGGGGTTAGCTTTAAAATCATCGTAATATCCATCCTTGAAAATTTTCAGAAAAAGTTGGTCAGACCATGTGCGTTCCCGCCATGGTCCTCGACTTTTTTCCTGAATTTTTGGGAGACTGTTATGACTATATTTACTAGCCTAAATCCAGAAGATTGGCTGATTTTATCGATTTTTTATCCCTCTAAAATCGAACATGCCTCCCAAATTCAACATTTCAAATTTCAAGATTTTTTTTAAAATTAAGAGGTTAATTATAGTCTGCCTTGATTTTAAAAATTCTGATTTTAAAATTCCAATTTCCTTTCATTTTTGGAAATTGTGTCATCCTCTTCCCCCAACAAAGTTCAAATTGTGTAATCGTTATTTTCTTAAATTTTGCATTACTCATTTTTGTAAGCTTTGTTCCACAATTCAAAATTTAAATTTTCCCTCTAGTGCATGAGTTTTACCACTATTAGTCCTACCTATCCTATCCCTGTTAGATGAAGCATTAGAATTAAGGCTTCCCAAGGTTTAATTACCGAGGAGATGGAGCCTAATTTGGGTGACTTCTTTAATGAGGACCATACTAATTCTTCGCATCCTAATCATGTGCCTATTCACCCCATTAATGAATCCCATGATGAAGAAGAAGCTTTAACTAGGTTTTCTTTAGATCAACTTTCCACATTGGACAATCAATTTGATATCTTTCAACAATGGATGTCCCAAGAATACCCTAATAGTGAAGCTCTTCCATTAATTGAAGGCCTTAAACACATGCTTCAAAGTGATAAGAATAGAATTGATATATTGCGTGGCATTGCACATATTGTTGATTATAATGTCATGCCTATCAAGAGTTGTACCAAAAGCCTAGGTTACTCACAACCTTCAACACAAGTCAATCCTTTAATTCCTTTGACAACTCCTATTACTAGTATTACTACTTTCACATCTAACATCATGGCTACTTCAACTCAAAATGTCATCCCTACAACAATTAGTCATGGGGGAAATCCCTCTTCTTCATTTAATCCTCCATCTTTACCTATGTCTTCCATGAGTGTTCCTACTATTCCTAACCAATCAGTGTGATAAAAAAGGGCAATTCCTTCAACAACTTTATTCCTCCTTTAAGTGTTCCTTTTCCTACCCAATCATCACCAATGCCTACTTATCATAATTTCCCACCACCTTATTCTCAGTCCATGCCTTCTTTCAATAACATCACACCACCTTCTCAATCACCTATGTCTAACATCAATTCTTCTACCGAAATGACAATTAACTATCTTGCTCAAACTGTGTCTTCCTTACAACAACAAATTGCTTCCATGAGTCAATCCAAGTTTAGTGTGCCCATTTTCAATGTTGCGAGCCCACTTTCTCTTGACATTGTTAAAGCCGTGCCACCTAAATATGTTGAGATCCCTCAATTGGAACTCTATAATGGAAAAGGTGATCCTCTTACGCATGTCAAAACATTTCAAACCTTGTGTACCGATTTTTCTTATGATCAAAGATTGCTTGCAAAATTGTTTACAAGAACACTAAGAGATAAGGCTTTACAATGGTATTTCTCTTTGCTTTCTTATTCCATCACTTCTTTTCAACAGCTAGCAAATTATTTCATCCAACAATTTCAAAATAACATTGGTCCTAAAATCACTTTGACTGATTTAATGCATTGTAAACAAGGTGTTAAAGAAAAAGTGATTGATTTCATTGGTAGATATAAGCATTTGCATTCTCAAATTTCTTTTCATGTACCTGATAATGATATTCAAATAATTTTCATTTTAAATTTGCAATAAGATATCAGGGAAAAGCTTCTTTTGTTTGAGTTTACTTCCTTTCTACAGTTGTGCGTAACACTCCACAATTATCAATTGGATGTGAGTCAAATGGATCAATCCACTCCCATGGATCCGAGTGATAAGGGGGAGAGTGTTCAACAACCATTTGTGAAGTTCAAACCAACAAAAAGCTTCATCAAGTTCAATGATCCAATCAACAACAACCATGTGAATGCTACAACAAGCGTGCCTTCTATTTCTAAATTTTTCCAAAGAGAAAGACAATTTACTTCCTTGAATGAATCTCTACATAGTATTATGTCTCAGTTATTGCACATAAATGTTATCAAACTTCCTCCTATAAAACAACTTGATCCTTCTAAACTTGCATCGCCTTATTTTGATAACAATTCTTTTTGCCAATTTCATCGTCAACCTGGTCATGATATTGAGAAATTTTTTGCATTGAAAAATACGATTCAAAACTTTATTGATAATACTACTATATCTGTGGTAGGTGTGAATGATAAAGGGAATAAATTAGTAGCTCCTCCTAATCAAAATCTTAAGATTTTCACTGATCCCTTGCCATCTCATAACTCTAATGTCATAGAGATTGTACCTAATTCTCTCTCTTTTGAAGAACTCACCTCTATGGCTCCAGACTTGGTTAATATGGTAGAAACACATGATATGCCTAAGGATCCTTGTATTACATTTGACCCTAGCGAGACCATTAGAGCACCTAATGGCCCTTTATACATAATTGCAAAGGTTAAGGATATCCCTTGTCATGGTGCCCTGATTGATCCTTCTTGCATGGTTAATGTCATAACTAAAGAGTATCTTTTCACTTTACGATTGCATAAACCACTTTATGATACTTATAATGTGGTTGTGAAGTTATTTTATGGCTTCTCTTTTCCTACCATTGGCTCTATCACCCTTCCTGTTGAGGTTCATACTAAATGCTTGGATGTTGACTTTGTTATCATACCTTCTTCTGAGAAATTCCATATGAAGTTGTGCTATCCTTGGCTATCTTCCATAAAGGCTATTGCTTCTCCAATCCATAAGTTTCTAAAATTTCCTCACAATAGAGAAATCATAACCATGAACCATAGCTTATTTCGTCCATCCGAAAGAAGCCATGGTGTTCCTATTGATTTCTTTTAACCTAAATAGTTTCAATCTCTTCCATCAAGGAGCAATGCTCTTTTTCAATCTTATCAAAAATGGAAGAATGATATGATATTATCCTTAATTCAATATAGATCTCCAACACTTGACATTCCTATTATTCTTCACGATGAGGTTATTCCCCTCTTGGATATAACTAATCTCTCTCCTAAGGAAGATCATCCACCTATACCTATAGATGCGACTTCACCTTCTCTTAAGGAGAACAACAATATTCTTTCTAAGGTTAGACCTATATCTCCTCCTCATGATGGACTTGGTCTACTTCCTACACCTAATATTCCTCCTTTCTATAGCACAGTTCCACCTCCTTCCTCTTATCAAGAGAGGAGGCCTTCTTCTCCTATTGTTTAACCAAAAATACCTCAACCTAAACCTTCCACTATAAAGGAGAGAAATATTCCTACTTTTTCATGAGTTCCTCCTCCTTCTCAGTCTTCCACTAAGACTCAATAGAATCGTTGTGCGAGAGAATGTCGACAAAGATGCCATGTTCGAGCTCGTGAAGATATCCCTCAAAATATTCAATCACCTCAGACTCTGATAGTTGACATGCTTCTCTTTTCTCCTAAGCAAGATGTTCAACCTAAATCTCCAAATCATAATTTGCACAAAACATGTGATGGTTTTACTCCTATTTGTGTTCTTGCTCCTCTTTCTCTAAACTTTGATGAATAAATGGGTGAAAATGTTATTCATAATGGCAATACAACTCCTAATGCTTCTTATAGTGAGTATGAATATGTTGACATAGACAAGCATTTATTGGATGAGTTTTCACAAACCCTAATCCTAGCTCCTAAAATTGAACAAAGTGACTTACAACATGAGAATAGTCAGTGTTTGGATCTTGTGATAACTCCATTTGCTGTGCTTGATGTCGCTCTTCTGACATGTTGCTCGGCTTCTTGAAATAGTGATCAGCAAGATTGAGAGGCAGATGTCATGCTAGATTAGTAATATTAGAACTACAGATCTTTCTCTCTCTCCTTTCTTTCTCTTTTATGACTATTCTTCTATGTGTATTCCTATTCTTCTATTGTTCCCTTAATGTCTACTTGGGGATGATGCAAAGCATTAAGATCTTTTCTTGGTCTCTTTCATGTTGAATCAAAAGACATCTTCTCTTCCCTTTCTTCTAAGGTAGTGTCCTTCTTTGGGGAATGAAGATTATTATATGCATATACATACATGATATACATGTGTTATCATACGATATACTGACCTCGAGGAAAGCAACACTACCTCATGTTTTGTTATTCATTATTCTTGGGTTTATTCCTCGATTGGGGGCTAAATCACTGCAATAACGTACTCTCTCTCTCTCTCTCTCTCTCTCTCTCTCGGGTGTATCCTACCTTAAAGCAATTGATCCCGATAAGGCACGTGTGATCACTTTAACGTGGGGGCATACACTCCGCTCATAATTTCTTTCTTGTGATACTGAGAATTACTTAGTGAAGTTTGTTTTGCTTTGCAATCTTTTGTATCCTTGCTTTCATGACTCATAGTGAAGGGAACTTTGCTACTTGCAGTCATGGTTCTCCCCTTCCCGATCTTCCCTTTTACTTTGTCAATCAAAGTCATAAGATCCTAAGTCCACTAGGGGCTTGGCACATCTTGCCTCCTTGACGTGGTAGAAGCCTTTCAATCTTGTTTCCTTGTACTTTATTGACAGTATTGGCGTATGCTTATACTTCTGATAAAGTGGGGGCTAAATGTATTGTCATAAAATTGTAACCCTAGCAATTTTCAACTACATTAGGGTCCTCACGCATGCGAGTTCAAATCCTCTAACCTGATCGAAGACCGAAGATTGCTCAGTTTTTTAGAAACAACTTCTTCCTTGGCCTCTGCATCACCCTGTCCACACTCTGCCTTGGAGAAAGGGGTAGGACAGGGGTGTGATGCCATTTCCCCCCTTGGAAAGGGGTGTGGTGCCCTTTTCCTCCTAGGAGAGGGGCATGGTTCCCTTGTCCCTGCCCTATTTTGGGGCAAGACCCTTCCTAGGGTTGCATTGTTGGTTGTGCATCGAGTGGGAAACTCCCCCGATGTTGGCCCGTGACAAAAATCAGATCCACTAACATGTATTTAAGGGGCATTCATCCTATCATTTGCATAAGTTTGATAATTTGGATAGGTCGAAGTTGGATAGATTCAAGTTTCATAAGAAATCAAGCATTCTTTTCTAGCATTGAGCATTCTCAAGTCTCCCTTCAAGGCTAGGTGTTGCATTCAAGTCAAGGATTCAACCATTGAAGAGAAGATTGATTTCAACATTCAATTCCACACAAGAATCTCTATCAATATTGCTATCACAACCTCGCTTGAGGTGATTTATAATTCAGTCTTTCATTTACAACTATTTGCAAGTACTTTCTTTCATTACTTGGTTAATTCCAAAACAAGGGTTTGACCTAAAGGCGAAACCCCAATCCCTACCCATTTTCCTCTCTTTTTTGTGTGTAGGTTGCATGTGTGCAGCTATACTTTCAAATTTGGGCTCCATTTGCAGAGGTGGAAAAACCCTTTTCGTTTCGCAGATTTTTCGAAGGACCGTGTACATTCCCGCCACAATCCAGGAAACTTTTCCTCAAATTCACAAGGAGACTTTGTCTCGACATATTACTACCAGATCCAGCTACACATCTTCATCCCATATTCCGAACTCAAGTTATAATTAGTTCTTTCTCACTTTTGCACTACATAATTCAATCAATTTCCTTTCCATTTCAAACAAGGAAGAGGGGATCAACTTAACATTCCCAATTCATTCAAAATTCAATCTACCATCATGTGGAGAGATTGAATCTAGTGAATTATCCTCTCCTCTTCCTAATGTAACATGGTGAAAAGTGTTTGAAGGGTAATAAATAGTGAAACTCTCATCTCTCTTTGAGGGAAAGGGTAACTTTCCTCTTGATCTATCATTCACCATTACACAAATATATGTCTAATTTTGGTAGAGTTCATTGGGATGTAGTCAAAAGAGTCTTCGGATATTTGAAGGGTACGTTAGATTATTCTTTGTGTTATCATGGTGATTTGGTTAGAGACATTATTTCCCTTGATATTCATGGTTATGTGGATTTAGACTGGGAAGGTGATATTGATATAAGAAGATCAACTAGTGCTTATGTATTTACTTTATTTAGTGTTGCAATTAGTTGGATGAGTAAGTGACAGGTTTAGGTTGCTTTGTCCACTATAGAAGAAGAGTATATGGTAGCTACTCATTCTTGTAAATAATCCATTTGGCTTAAGAGACTATGTTTAGATATTGGAATAAAACCAGGTGCAGTGATAGTTTATTGTGACAGTTAGAGTGTGATCTGCCTAGCTAAGAACTCGACATTTAATGCCCAAACCAAACACATTGATGTTCATTATTATTTTGTCAAAGATATTGTCAAAGATGGCATGGTGAAGCTAGTTAAGATAGAGACTTTGATGAATGTTTTAGATTCTTTAACTAAGGTTGTGAGCACATAGAAGTTCAAATGGTGTTCAAAGTCTATGGGCCTCATGGCCCCTAGCAATTAATTTACTGTGTTGATACTCACTTTTCTCTTGCAAGGTGTTTGAAAAGTGGGAGAATGTTGGGAAAATGGTATGCCAACCTTGCATTTACATGAGGTTACTGTTTATAGTAAGTTTTTGTTTGAGCATGAAATGGTGCAAAATTCTCCCCAAAGCTTCATATTGGCTAGATAAGCATGTCAATAAATTTTCGTCCCAAGATCACAACTAGTTTTGAAGATATTTAAGTTTCCATTTTTGAAGGGTATGATGAAAGGTTTAAATTTAATTTTGAGGACTTTAGAGTCTTTGAAACACCCTGGAAAGTGGCATAATTGTCTTAACGAGTTACAAGGTGATAGAGCACTTTGCGAGCTTTTCATTGCATCAAACGGTTCGTCAATCGGACACCTAGTTCACAAGTTATGGCCTCCGAAAGTTTGGACTCTTGTAATAGGAAGCGTAAATTGTGCATCAGACACATAAATGGGCCATAAATGGGAGGAACATGTTTTGATGTGTGTTTTGACACATCATAGGGCATCTATAATGGAGATAAGGTCAACTCCACTTTATTGGGTGGTTTTAGCCCATGGTTTTGTAATACCGTTTGACGGTTTCTTATATTGTATCTCCTATATATGAGGTACATGAGATAGAGGTTGCATGTAAGAGTCTTAGGGCTATTGAGTTACCTCTAAGTATCTGATTAGTGGTACTCTTGTGAAGATATTTCTTTATAAGTATATTATAATATGTTATTGATTGTTGAATAATATATTGAGTTGCTTTTGGAGCATGGGGTTTTTCTCCCGAAAGGGTTTTCCCCACGTAATGTTGGAATGAGTCAGTACATTGATGTTCAAATATTGTCATTGATGGAAACTAATTCTAATGCACCCATCCATAGAGTGTGATTTGTTCATACTGGAAGACAGTTTGAGTTTTGGTAAAGTCCGATGAGGTCCGGTGAGATAGAACAGGTCATCCGGTAGAGTGTACAGTAATTTGGTTGGCATTTCATTTTGGTTGAATATTTTGTGTTTTGGATCTCTGGAAAGCATTGTGGATGTGTAGTCTACCTTATTCTAGGTTTGTGGTCTCTGATGATGATTCTTGAGTAAGTGGTAATAAAAAAACTTGAAATTACTTTTTAATCAAAGCTATAATAACAAAAGTAAAGAAACTATGACCAGAGATATTAAACACATTTTCACACACACAAGACAAACATATAACACAAGATATATGGGTAAAACCCACAGTGGGGAAAAACCCTGGTGAGAAATGCTGCTAGAGTCTAATCTAGCCTCACAAGTAAAATTTTGATTACACATTTATGGTCACCAACCCAAAAGAGCACCAACCCTTGAATTTTATGGGCATCAACCCAAAAGAGCACCAACCCTCTATCTAAGCACCAACTCGGATGATTACAATGAGTAAAAATTCAATTACAGTTAAGTGCCATGTTACAATTTTTTTTCATAACTCACTAATATTCAATGGCTTACTCACAAAATGTTATGCCTACTATACTAATGTGTTATGCTAACCCTCTATTTTCTTTCATCTAGAACCCTTTTAAACTTCCCGTTTTGTTCATACCTTGAACTATATCTTTTCTTCACTTCTTTGCTTAGCTATCCCTCATGGTCTTTGCTGCACCCTATTATCTTCTTTCGTATACCTTCTTCACTTTCTTGTTCTATCTTCTTCACCTCTTTGTCAAACCTTTTTGGTTTTTTTTCTCTGCCTTCTTAGTTCTCCATTTCTTTACCCTCTACTTTTTCTTTCAGCTACCTCTTATCTCCTCTTCACCTTCTAATCATTTTGCATGCAATTTTTTCTGTAGTGTTATGCCTGTTTTGGCATCGTGTTATATGCACACGGTGAAGCTTCTTTTGTGTGCGCTATATTCTATTCTCTATTCTATTTTCTCTAATTTTTGTAGAGCTTCTATTTATTCACACCTATCACTCACACACTTAATCCACTTCCTTCCTTTAGTGGTAATCCATGCTCATCAAAGATTTTCCCTCCAGAAAAATTATTTTAAAGCTATTCTAGCCATTAAATAATATTTCTTGTCTCTTCTTCTTAGTCTGCAACAATTCAAATTAAATACTACCATTCTACTTTTTCACCAATCTCTACTTTCTTTTGATTACTCTCTATCTCAAGCACACACATACATTCCCACCAAGGTCAGAAAAATAAATGCTCTTCTTGGTATGCACAAAGTTTTTATCTTCTGCCTCTTCTCTAAAGACAGATTGGATATTATTAATTGCATCCTTTCCCTCTTTGGATTACTCTCTATGTTCAAATTACTATTTTTAGTAATCTTCACCTTTCCAAGGCTGTGACATCTTGTCTACTGAAGATTATCCGATCTTCTCTTGCCTCACAATTTGATCTTCTACTAGTTCTCCAACAGTCAACATTAAATACATCTATCATCCTTAAATATTTCAATCTTGAAGATTAGATTTGATCAAACAGGCAACAACCACTTCCTAACAACGATATCTGATTTATCCCATATATGCCATGTTCTCCACATCATCTTCATCATCGGATCTAACTTGGTCAACCACATATGTAGACCACTTTTATGTCAACATCCACTTTTCCCTTTATCATCAAATTGCAGACCGAAAGAATGGGTGAAATACCCATATTGCAAAATTGTGATAGACGCTTCCTCTCCTTGTCACAAAAAGCCTAGTAGTTTTCGTAGTCTGACTAACATTGTGTGTTATGGGCTTGTTGCTATATCACAGTGACCTTGATCAACATAAAGTGTTGACTTACGAAATAGTGAAACTGTGTGTCATGCATTTATTGTTGTATCACAGCTCCCTTTGGTCAGCACAGAGAGTTGATTGAAAAATAGTGATAACATTCTCTACGTGTTATATGCTTTGGCAGTTTCACAACTCCCTTTGGTCAATGTAGAGAGTTGACCATGAAATAGTGATAACACTAAAAATAGTGTGTTATGCGCTTCTCCTGCCTCCTATCCCAGTTTTGCAACTGCCTTTGGTCAATGTAGAGAGTTGACTGTGAAACAACGATAGGGATAACACGATGTGTTATGCTATACCTATAACAATGTGTGACTAACACGATGTATTATGCATTTTTGTGACTGCACTTTTTTTGAGTCAGACTAGTTTTCTCAATGCCTTACCAACTCAATAACCCATGTCTTCTTTGTCCAATAGCAAGTCTCAATAACATCTTCTTTATGTTGACTAAATGTAAACTCCATGCTTATTCAACTTTCTCACATATAATGAAATCTGCTCAAACTTCCAACATGATACAACAACATCTCAACTAATCTGATTTTCCTTTGAGACCACATGATTCTACATCTCTATCCAATATGATCTCTACATGTATGTTTAGCACATCTTCTCAACTATTGACATCAATTACAATCTAATGCCAACAATATCCTCCTTTGGAATTGATTTCAACCTCCAGCATGATAACATGATGTGTTATTCTATCCTTGTAATAGTGTGTGACTAACACAACGTATATGCATTACTACGATTGCACTTTTTTTGAGTCAAACCAGTTTTCTCAATGCCTTACCAACTCAATGGCTTGTGTTTTCTTTGTCCAATTGAAAGTCCCAATAACACACTCCATTCTTTCCTTCTATATCTTCTTTATGTTGACTAAATTTAAATTCCATTCTTATTCAACTTGCTCACATACAATGAAATCTGCTCAACTTCTAGCATGATACATCACCATCTCAACCAATCTGATTTTCCTTTGGGACCACATCATCCTGCATCTCTATCCAATCTAATCTCTGCATGCCTATTCAACACTTCGTCTCAACTATTGACATTAATGACAATCTAATGCCAATAATATTCCCCTTTGGCATTGATGTCAACCTTGCTTAATTTCCCCCTTTGACAACAATGGAAAAGGGCAAGGCAACCAACTACCAAACTTGCTCATCTTCTCCTTAGTCTCTTAGTTGAAAACACATGTCACTCCCCCAGTGATATTTGCACTGTATTGGTGGTTGATAACACATTGTGTACACCCACTACACTTGTCCTTTTGCACCTATGCATCCACAACACTTGCTATCATTTTGCTTGCCCTATTCAGTAACGGTGTCCCCCTAAGAACCATAACCATTATGCTACATCACCATGGGAGCACACATGGGTTCAAGGGTGTATAATGTGAAGCTATGAGCTCCCCTTAAACCACATGCCTCTATATCCATGTAAGTGATGAAGGAGGGAGGAACAACATCTAACCTTAGTCTCAAATATTCAAAGGTGTCCTTAGGTAGAGGTTTAGTAAAGATATCAGCCACTTGCTCACCAGTACTTACATATTCAACCTTGACTTCTTTTTCAGCTACCTTCTCCCTCAAGAAATGATATTTAATTATTATGTGTTTTGTTCTTGAATGCATAATAGGGTTCTTAGAGATGTTAATAGCACTTGAATTATCACATTTGATTGAGATTGGATCTTCATACTCTACCTAGATGTCTTTGAGTGTTTGCTTCATCCAAAGAACTTGTGAACAACATGTAGCAATTGTTATGCACTTGACCTCAGCAATGGATAAAGAAATAAATTCATGTTTCTTGTTGTGCCACAAACCTAATCTGTCACCAAGGAAGAAGAAGAAACCACCAGTAGTGCTCTTCCTATTGTCAATGCATCGTACCTAATCAATATTTATGTAGGCTTGCAAATTAAATTCATCATTCTTTGTGTACCACAAACCAAAGTTCAAAGTGCCCTGCAAATATCTAAAAATTCTTCTTACAACATTTACATGAGATTTATTTGGGGCAGCTTGAAATCTACCTACCATGCACATAGCTTGCACAATGGATTGCCTGGAGGAGATTAGATACAAAATAATTCCAATCATAGATATGTACATGGTCTGATCAACATTAGGTGACTCATCATTTTTACTTAGCTTGCATCTAGTCACCATGGGAATACTAACATGATTGCAATCTTCCATTTCAAATCTTCTCAACATGTCTCTTGCATACTTAGTCTGGGAGATGAATATACCTTTATCTAGATATGATATTTGCAATCCTAGAAAGTAGGACAAATATCCTAGCATTGACATCTCAAATTCTGATTGCATTTGATCAACAAATTCTTGGCACAAATTATCTTTATTCCCATGAAAGATAATATTATTTACATACACAACAACAATAATCATAAGATTACATATTGTTTTAATATATATGTTGTTGTTAGCACATCTTATTCTGAAACCCTGCTGATGTAGATATTTGTCTATCCTTGAGTACCATGCTCTGGGTGCTTGCTTCAGACCATACAATGCTTTCCTTAATTTGCATACAAAATCTTCATTCTCATGCAATTGAAATCCTTGAGGCTTCTTAATGTATAATTCTTCTTCAAGATTTCCATTTAGAAATGTAGACTTTACATCCATTTGATAAAAAAATTAACCTTTATATGCTGTAAAATCCAAAAACATTCTAAGGGCCTCAAGTCAAGCATAGGGGAAAATGTCTCTTCAAAATCTATGCCCTCTACTTGTGTATATCCCTTGCATACTAATCTCACTTTATTTCTCACCACTTTGCCATCCTCATTCACCTTGTTTCTATAGACCTATTTTGTGCCTATGACATTCTTATTAGCTGGTCGTGGCACTAAATCCCATGTTGTGTTCTTCTCTATCTGCTACAATTCTTCTTCCATTGCCTTAATCCAATAAGCACTATTTCTGGCCTCATTATAATTCTTTGGTTCTAGTTCAGTCAAGAGGCAAAAGGTTACTTGTTCATTATTTGTAGCATACTTCCTTCTTGTTTGTACACCTCCATTCTTGTTGCCTATAATCTGATCTTTGAGATGATACTTTTGCATAGACTTTCTTGGTGGTTTCTTTGTAGTTTCCTCTTCTGCTTTAGATTTTTCTTCTTCATCTTTGTAACATGGTTCCTCAATTTGATTTACAACTTTTTCTTTTCTTTTTGCATGTCTTCATCAACTCTTACATTTATACTTTCAATAACTTTCTTGAGGCATTTGTTAAAGAATTTGTATGCCTTGTTGTGATTTGAGTAGCCTAAGAATATTCCTTCATCACACCTTGCATCAAAACTTACTAATCCATCCTCATATTTTTTGATAAAACATTTACTTCCAAAAACTTTAAAATACTTGACAGAGGGTTTCTTGTCATACCATAGCTCATAAGGCATCCTTTTTATATTCTCTTAGTTGTACCCTATTAAGTGTGTAAACTACTATGTGGACTATCTCCTTCCAATAAACATCAGACAGATTTGACTCATTTAGCATTGTTCTTGTTGTTTCTTTGACTATCTTGTTCTTTCTTTCCACAACACCATTTTGTTGTGGTGTTCTAGCAACAAAATATTATCTTTTAATTCTATGTAGCTCAAAGAAATCTTCAAATTCATTTGATGTAAACTCACCTCCTTAGTTTGATCTCATACATTTCAGCTTATAGCCACTCTCTCTCTCTCTCTCTCTCAATCATTTTCCTAAAAATCTTGAACCTGTCAAATGCTTGTCACTTATCTTGCAAGAAGGCAACCCATCTCATCCTTGAATAGTCATCTATGAGCAGCATGAAGTACTTTTCACCATTTAGAGCTCTCATCCTAGTAGGACCACATATATCAGTATGCACTAGTTCCAATAGTCTAGAGGTTGAGGATTCTTTTTCCTTGAATCTTACCCTAGTTTACTTGCCCTTCTCATACTCATCACATATAGTGTTTTTTGGTTTAGTAATCTTAGGTATATGTCTCACATATCCCTTTGATCTCACTTTGACAAGATTGTCAAAATTTATATGGCCTAATATTATATGCCATAGCCAGCTCTCATCCACTTGTCCCATCATGCATTGTGACTCATAGCATTTCTTTAAGTTATACACATTTTCATTAGTCCTTTTACCTTCTGTAATTAATTTCCCATTGCTTTCCTTCCTTATTTCACATCCCTTGGAGTCAAAGGTAAACTTGTATCCTTTATCACACATCTGACTTACATTGAGTAAGTTGTTTTTTAATCCTTCAACATAGTATACATTATGTGCTTTTAACTCACCATCAATTCTTAATGTTCCTTTGCTTTTTATCTTGATGGAAGAATTATCACCAAATTTGACTGAGTCTCCATTCCAATCCTCAAATTTTATGAAGTTTTTCTTGTCTCCTATGATGTGGTTGGAGCACCCACTATCAACTACCCAGAGATTCTTTCTCTCAGTATGCAATGTTGTTTGGATAATCAGATTTGATTCATATTTCTCCTTTTTCTTCTCTACCCATACTTTCTTGGTTTCTTTCCTCTTCTCTACTACAACATTCTGATCAGATTTTTTTTGTTTTTGTTACTACATCTGTTGTCTTCTTATGTTTGACAACTCTTGATTTATAATGCTTAGCTATGTGACCATAGTTTTGATAGTAGTAGAATTTTACATTTTTGTTGAATGAAGAAGTAGAGGGGCTGCCATTTGATTGAAATGCTTTTATCCTATACTCATAGCTCTTATGGCTAAATTTATTACAGTGATAGCATATAACATTAGCACCCCTTAGGATAGCAAAATGATTCTTATTTACATAGCTTGGAGCATGTCTAAGAATAGGTTTACAATATGAAATTTTATGTCCATATGCATTACATTTGTAGCAATAACCATGAAATTGAGAAACATACCAGTTATTATTGTTGAAATGGTTCCACATTGGTTTTCTTGGAGAAGCATATCTCATTTTTCTAAACTTCTTCCTCATGTCCTTAACCATGGTAAAGTCAACATTGCTTAGCTTGGCCTTTCCTTTTCGATCAACATGATGGTTTCTTGTAGCAGCAACAATATTTTCTTTCTTTGGAGAAACAACATGTGTCTTCATTCTCTTAGTAGTAGTATTTAAGTCTATCTTCATTCTTGGAGCATTGCTAACTGTGAAGGTTTTCCATCACCATTCACACTTGAAGATACAAAGTGTATGTCCCTCTTTGTGGAATCCATACTGGTAGAACATTGGCCAACCTCATATCCTATGCCCATAGAATATTTGGAATGTTTTTTCTTCTTTAACATATCATCCAATGCATATGTGCTACTATCACACTTCAACCTTAGCTTGAGATCTTCTTTGTGTCTCTCAAACTCTTTTTTAAGATTCACAACTTCTTCTTCCAGTTTTTGACATTCCTTTTCTTTGGCTTCCAATTCTAATTTTATTACATCGCTCATCCTGTTGGCTTCCTCTAACTGAGTTGTTAAGGTGGTGATGTTCTGATTTGACACATCAAGCATCTTGTTCAACTAATCTTTTTCCTTTATGGCCGAGTTCTTGTATTTTTTTATTCTTTCCTTTATTGTCCAGTTCATCAAGAGAACCTATTAATTATGCTTCAAGATCCACCTCAGCATTAATCTCACTTTCTTCATCACTATCAACTGAGTTCTAATGTGTGGATTGAGCTCCAATTTTCTTTTCATTAGGTACCTCTTGAGCCATGAAGAGATTAGTTTGTTCTCCATCTTCACTGCAACCCTCAGTTAACTCAGTTTCATCATTTGAGATATCACTATCAATTGCTAGTACAAAAACAACAATATATGACTAAAAAAACTACCAAAAATTGCATATAAATGACTAAATTTGATCATGTGACTGTATGTGGGAAAAGCGAGTCAATAGAACTTAAAATGTGAAAAATGAATTCTAAGGAGCCTTGTCCACACACCCACAGAACTTCTTGGTGCAAGCTATGGAGTCATGAAGGATGACTCAGCTTCCCAAGGTTGGTTCCATGGTTTTCTATCTCACAAGGTCCCTCAAACCAATGTCTTTGCTCTCAGATCATTGAGCAAAGTGGTTTAGGGATGAAAAATGCAAGAACGAGGGATGCTTTGGTTGATTTTATTATTAAATGCATCCTAAGCTATGCATGATCTTACAAATGCAATAAACTAGATTATAAGATGACAATATTAGTAGCAAGACTATCCTAACATGATATACTAGTCTATGATTAAGCTAAATGATAAGGAAAATACTCTAAACATGCATATTTAGATTAATTCCTATTTAAAAGAGAGGCTAAATGATGAGCATAAATGAGATATTAAAGCTTGCATGGATTTGAGTATAAGTATGATGCTAAAGACTTGGATATTCAAAAATGGAGGAATGAGAGCTCTATTTATAGCAAAAATAGGGCAATGGATGGCCAGGATTGAAAGATTTAATCAAGGGTCAAGTTTGAAAGTTGGGAATCCATGTTTGCAATTCTCACCAATGAAATGGTGATAATTGTTAACATAAGGTTGCGTTGAGAAGAGAGGTAGGAAACATTAAATGCTTGAGAAGACCTTATGGTTACCTTAAGAGGTAAGGGTTAAGGTAGGTTAAGATTATCCATTGGATAAAGCTTTTAGCCAAAGGATAAACTCTTGTGCAAGGTTTAAGGGATAAACATGGTCAAAGAAATGAATGCTTGATGAGACCTTTGGGTTAGATTGAGTGTTGAGTTTAGAAAAAGTCTCTAATCATGCAAGAGGGTTGAGTTAACCATTAATGGTTTGGAAGAGAAAGTTGTTGGAGACTTGAAGCCTTTAATGGTTATCAAAGACTTTGAGGATTTGAGAAGTGACTTCCTCTTGCTTAGGGATGTAACAATATTTAGGAGATGGGTTAGGCTAATTTAGAAGTGATTAGAAGAATCTAGAAGAGGGTTAATGATGCAAGTGGGAGATGTAGGAAAATGCAAATGGGTGAGGGATAATAGGTTTAATTAAAATAAATTGTTTTATTTTAATTTGGTTGCAAGTGGAGGTTTTTAAATAAATTAGATTTATTTAATTAGGATTCCCTATTTAATTAAATGTAAATTTAATTAAAAGGTTTAGAAGAATAGATTTAATTAAATAAAATGATTTATTCAATTAAATGACCTAAAAGGGGTTAATTGAATTTAATTAAATAAATTGAGTAATTTACTTAATTAAATAGAGGAATGTGGATAATTTAATTAAATAGATAAATGAACATAAAATATTCATTTAGGAATATAGTCATTTTTATATGTCTACATTTTGCCCCTCTTTGAAGTGACGTGTGTGCACATGTTAATTCAAAGAAAATGATGTGTCGCTAAAATTTGATTATGATCAGTGTTGTTTTTAGATTTTCATTTCATGCCCCAAATTTGATGTGTGATGCTCCAGATTTGATAAACGATGTTTGATAATGCCCCCTCGAGAGATGAATCAAAATATGGAAAATTTGATTTGTTTTGATAATTGTGTTTGCATTGTAAAATTTTGGCTATGTGGAATGCTAAAATTGATTCATCTCCTGATATTGATGTGTGCGAGGGTACGAGGAAGACCACAAGCAAATTACATGCTCAATCCCCTAACCCTATAAAAGGGCAAAAGTGCATTGTTTTGTCTCATTTGTGCTTGTTGACCTTGGAGAGAGAGACTTTTGGAGAGAAGACAAAATGCCTATTCCGTATTCTACGCATTGATTTGAGCGCGTTCGAAGGTATCGGAGGCCTGCCGCATATGGACCACCGGTAAGTCAACCTTTTTGACCCCTTTTTGATTTTTGATTTTGTCATTTTTTGTCATGTTTTGAATTTTGGCATGCGGATTTTTCGTTTTAGCACATAGGGGTCGTTAGTTAGCGCATACAAAAAATTTCATAGAACATAAGGTTTTAGATTTTGGGTAGTGTCCGAAAACTTAGGGCAGTGCATAGATTTGCTAGGTTAGCGCATAGCCGTTGATTAGCGCATTAGGGACACAGGGTAGCGCAGAGGGTTAAACGGGTAGCGCATCGGGTAAACCTAGCGCATTGGGTGCACAGGGGGTCGCATGGGTAGGGGTAAGTAGCATGTAGGTCTGACCTAGCGCATAGGGTTAGATAGGTAGCGCAAACATGGGCTAGGTTAGCGCATGGGATAGGTTTAGCACTTAGGGTAGATTAGGTGGTGCATTGGAAGAAACAGATAGCGCATAGAATCAATCTAGAGCGTGGGGTAGATAGGATAGCACATGGAGAAAACAGGTTAGCGCATGAGTAGGATTTCAGCTCGTAGTTAAATTTAGTTAGCGCATGTGGTAGGTTTTGTGAGATAGGATGATTTGTGAATGAGGAAAATTTATAGGATAAGGTCAGTTTTGCTGGGATAGGTGTAAATTGTTTGTTTCTGTGTCTATTGTCATGGTTTTGATAGTTCATCCAATATGAGTGGTGATATAACTTGGTTTGATTTGCGATTTTTCAAGTTATTTATAGATATTAATGTGGAATTGATATGAACTTGACTTGATTTGCACTGTTTCAAGTTGATATATGTGGAGCTTGAATTGTGTTACAAGTTGATATGATTGAGGAACTTGATTTGTTTGACAAGTTGATATGGGTTGGAAACTTGAGTTGTGTTACAAGTTGATTTGATGTGGAAACTTGAGTTGTGTTACAAGTTTGATATGATTTTTGAAAACTTGAGTTGTGTTACAAGTTGATATGGATGGATATGATGTAGAACTTGATTAGATTTTCAAAGTTTTCAAGTTTTTGATGTGATTTTGATTTTGATATCTATGTTTTGATGAGGAAACTGATATTGGACTTGTTTTTCTTTTCGACAGGAGTGATTGGGAGTGGTTCAGTCACGTGAGTGGTTCCCTAGACCATGGGCATTGATAGCATGGTTGTCACACAGGCTAATCTAGAGATTATTGATAGAGGCAGCCTATCTTCCCTACTAGATATGCCTTGGTTTACTATGAACTAGGGTTTACTTACAGTGCTGGCAGAGAGATGGCATAGTGACATGAATACCTTTCACTTTGCCACAGGTGAGATTACGGTGACCCCAGAGGATTGTTACCAGATCCTGCGTATACCTATAGTAGGTTCACTATTACCTTATGAGAAGTCAGAGGAGGGCGAGACAGAGGCACTTCACTAGATAGTTCATGATGACATAGTTTGTGGATATGAGATCCCTTGGTAGGAGTTTTTGGATTTGGACTATGCGCCTCTTCCATCGGTACTGGTAGGCTTTATAGGTGGTTTCCTATGTCCTGACTATAGGTCGAAGGGACTATCTATAGGATGGGGATTGGTGCTAGAGGAGATGGTGACATAGGGTCGCAGGTTCGCATGGGGATCAACTATGCTAGCCCACTTGTACAGGGACTTGCATGAGGTAGTATACCTAGGTTACAATAGTTTATCAGCTAGCATGACACTTCTACAGGTAGGAGCACATTCCTGCAGCTAGGCCACTGGCAGGTAGAGATAGGCCTGTTGAGTGTGCATATGCATATGGATACAGGGGGTTAGTTGTCCAGTGGAAGCTGGGCAAACTTGAGCATTGGAGGAGGGTATTGGATGACATTGATACGATCATCTGACGACCTTATATAGATTACAAGGTATGGGCTGAGGATGGGTTGGAGATGCCATATATCTTCATGACCCTATTTTTGATAGGGCGAATCCCATTTGTGATCGAGAGATTTTTGGTTACTAGAGTTTTGTGGCAGTATGGACATCAGCAGGGGATACCACAAGGGACCTATTTGTATGTGTGTCGAAGGCAGGATATACCGGATTGGGGTCCGACTATTGACAATGCGGTGTCTGTAGAGGAGTTTCTGCAGTTAGTGGGCCAGATATGGGACTACGCCCCTGAGATACTAGATGTTGGTATGACGGATCATTTTTCCCGATGGTTCAGAGATCATGCCATGGCGAGGATATTAGATCCAGTGGAGATGCGACTTGCTTTCAATGATGATGAGGATGAGGGAGGTGGAGATGGGGATGAGGGAGATGATGGAGGAGGTGGAGGAGGACAATGAGGGAGAGGAGATCGGGGGAGGAGAGGAGATAGAGGTAGAGATGGTGGTGATAGAGGGGTGCAGGTGGAGAGAGTAGTTCGACGAGCTGTGATGGATAGAGGGAGAGTAGGAGAGGTGATAGAAGTGGTGGGAGGGACTGATGAGTTGAGATGACCAGCTCAGAGGAGGAGGATTGATGTGTTACCTCCACCAGCACCGAAGATAGGGGGAAGGACGTGAGTGCGTCTTCCTAGGTAACCCTTCAGATCCGGGTTCCGACGCATCGAGAGGATGCTCAGATTAGGACCCTACAGTTGACAGTGCAGCATCTGCAGGCATAGTTATTGGCGCAACAACGTCAGATTACACAATTGACCATAGAGCAGGATACTATTTTGGAGTGGTTAGGTCGAGCTAAGGAGCTGGCAGGGAGTTTGCAGAGAGCGGCAACAGGTGGTCTGATGAGAGACACCTTGAGAGAGCTGGCTTTGAGAGCCAAGGAAGTGGAGTATTACTGATGCCATTATGAGGATGCAGTGCCTAGGGAGCGCCGAGTGCAAAGTTTCACTGCTTCGAGATCTAGTCGATCTAGAGAGATTAGGTCAAGGACAGAGAGTAGAGGCGTGATAGGGCCTATTCGTCAGGATCCACCTAGGGATCCTGGTGCTGGTACATCTACAGTGAGACCATCACCCTCGGGAGATAGTCATACTTGAGAGATGTTGTCTCTATTGTATTTTTAGCATTTTTGTTGTGGTGGGCATAGACATGACATATTTTGTACATTTTGATGATTTTTGATATATATACATATATACGACACCCTTTGCTTTGATCCTCATGTGATGTGTTATGGATAATACTTTTTATATGATGTTAATGTTTCTATTTGATGATGATGTAATGCTTAGATAGATTGATTCAGATGTGATGAACATGATTTATGATGTTTGATTTATGAGATGTATAATATGATAATGATATGCAATTAATTGTAAATGATATGCAACTAATTGTAAAATGATATGCAACTAATTGTAAATGATATGCAACTAATTATTTTTTAGCATCCTCATTCTATATTTGTCAACTTGATATAGCCACATGTTTTTGCTTTCTTTTGTAGGTATCATCATTGAGCATTGGTTTGTTGGGATATGTTGAAAATTTATACAAGCATAATGGTATAATTGAACCATAATGACCTGAGAAAAATTTACATGATTTTTGATTTTGCAAGATAGCACAAGCATCAAGGTATAATTGAACCAGGACGACCTGAGTGTAGATTGCATATAGACAGACAAGATTAAACCATTTGTATGCGTAAAGTGGAATCATGTCTTCAGTGATGTGTTGTGAATCACGTCTCAAGACAAGTATTTACACAGTACAAATAATTGCCTCACAGACAGAAAACTAACAAAATATTGGAGTTTCCTGATATATCTCTAGCTTTGAAGCATTGTGGAGAAAATATAGAGAATCCAATAATTCAAAAAGTTTAAATGCAAGAATGGTCAAAACTTTATGCAAAATGCAACATGGGATACTTTAGAAAATTATCCATCGTATTTCTTTTGTGAATCTTTGTTTGATCGATCAATGTTTTGCTTTGTGATTTGCGTGAGCCTTTGGTTGTTGGATATGAGTTTTGCGAATAGTTTTGACAATTTGAATATGCTGCAAGTTTTAGATAGTTATTGCCCCTAGCTAAGTGTACCTCTTGATGTGGGTATGTACAGTGATTACCAAGCCATGGTGAGATGTGGTGAAAGGCTAGATGGATAAATTAGGATAGTGACTACGCTAAGTATGTCCTGAATGGATATTTGTGATAAAATGTTGGGCAATGGCTGATAGTGCTTTACTGTGGAGATAAGGATATGGATATAGATAGAGGAGTTGTTCTTTCACAATAGCGCCTGTTACTAGGTTTTCACCAGTTGCTTTTATTGTACCTTTTTATTTGCTTTTTCTTGATTTTTTGATTTTTTTTAACTTTTTCCATGTATTAGACTACTCAAGTGTAGTATTTCTTCAGATGGATGCTATTGGTTGGTTCGTCGAGCACATCTCCTTCTGAAGTTGTTAGTTGATAAGTACCTGATCCATAGACTGATATGATGACATAGGGACCTAAACAGTTAGGTTCAAATTTCCCTTTCTTTTCTCGATCTTGCTGATTTCTAGGATTTTTCCTTGAGTACTAGGTCACCAACTTAAAAAATCCAGGGAATGACTTTGTGGTTGTAGCTTCTGCACATGCATTGCTGATATGCTTTGAGATGAGTATAAGCATGATGGCGTCTTTCATCTAAGAGTTCAAGTTCTTGTAGTTGGTTAATTCGATACTCTTCATTTGGGATTAAGCCTTTTAGAGAGACTTTGAGAGATGGAATTTCTACCTCCAGGGGTAAAATAACTTCTGATCCATATACCAATGAGTATGGCATAGCTCCTGTAGGTGTGTGAATGCTAGTTTTGTATGCCCAAAGTGCTGGATTGAGTTGCACATGCCAATCTTTGCCTGCATCATTCACTGTTTTCTTTAGGATTTTCATTATTGTCTTGTTGGATGCTTTGGCCTGACCATTCCCCTGTGGGTAGTATGGTGTAGATAAATGATGTTGGATTTTGAATTTTTCACATAGTTCTTAGACATCTTGGTTTTTGAAAGGTCATCCATTATCAGTGATGATGGAACTCGGGATTCCATATCTACAGATCAGATAGTTAAGGATAAAAGAGGCAATTTGTTTCCCAGTTACTGTGGTCATGGGGACTGCTTCAATCCACTTGGTAAAGTACTCTATTGCAGTTACAATGAACTTGTGTCCATTTGAAGATGAAGGATGAATTTTTCCGACCAAGTCCAGTCCCTACTGACAAAAGGGCCAAGATGTTGTAAATGGCTGTAGTTCCTGTGCTGGTGCATGTATCAGATTGCCATGAATCTGGCATTTAGGACACTTCTTGGTGAAGTGGTAAGAATCTTTTTCCATTGTTGGCCAGTAATATCCCATTCACAAAAGCTTTTTAGCAAGAGTTGTACCACTTGAATGTGTACCATAGATACCTTCGTGAAGCTCATGTAAAGCGGAGTCAGATTTGTTATGATCAAGGCAACGAAGAAGAGTACCATCTAGACCTCGACGGTACAAAGTATCAACAGTAAGGGTATAACGGGCAGCTTATCGAATAAAGTTACGTTTTTGGTTTTGGGATAAGTCAATGGGTAGGATATTGGTTTTAAGATACTCATATATCATTCCATATAAGGGGGAGTCTGAACCAGTTAAGTCATAGATAACCTAGGATTCTGAGTGATCATAGGTTGGGGAGATTAGTTGCTCTACCAAAAACTCGTAACAACTCTGTTGTTCTAGAATTTGTAGTAATGAAGCAATAGTAGCCATTGCATCGATTGCTTTGTTGTTCAATCTTGGTATTTGCTCAAAGGTGATGTGTGCAAAATACTGCTTGAAGTCATGCACCATTCATAGCTTATAGGGTAGCAGCCTGTCATCCTTTGTCTGATAGTCGTTGTTGATTTGATTGACGACTAATTGTGAGTCTCCGTAGACCTTTAACTCTATGATTTTCCATTCTACGACCATTTTGATGCCTATAACCAATGCCTCATGTTCAACCACATTATTTGTGCATGGGAACATAAGCCTATATGATCTTTGTATAGTGTGTCCTTCAGGAGTGATGAATAGAATGCCAACACCTGAACCATGTTGTGTGTAGGATTCATCAAAGTATAGGGTCCATTGTTTGGTAGAGATAGCAAGAACGTCCCTGTTTGGAAATTCAATCTCCATAGTTTGTTTTCCCGGTAGTGGTGCTTCTGCTAGTTGATCTGCTATTACTTGTCCCTTGATAGCTCTTCGCTCCATATAGTGGATATCAAATTCACTGAGAATCATGACTCATTTAGCCAATCGGCCTGTAAGAGCTACCTTGCTGAGTAAATATTTGAGAGGATTGATTTTGCAACTAGCTTAATTGTGTGAGCTAGCATGTAGTGGTGGAATTTTTGAGAGGAAAAAACCATAGCTAAATAGGCTTTCTCAATAAAGGTGTAATTTAGCTCATAGCCGTTCAATGCCCTGCTGATATAGTATATTGCTCGTTCCTTGCCTTGTTGATCTTCTTGTGCTAATAGTGCCCCCAAAGATATATCTATTGTTGAAATGTAGAGAATAAGTGGCTTTCCTGCTATTGTTGGTACCAGAACTGGTGGGTTCATCAGATATTTCTTGATTTGATAGAAGGATTCGACACACTTGGCTTCCCATCTGAACAATATATTTTTATGTAGTAAATGATTGAATGGTAGGCTTTTATCTGCTAATTGAGTGATGAATCGCCTGATTGATTGGAGCCATCCTTATAGAGATCTGAGTTGGCTGATGTTCTTTGGTGGTGGCATCTCCATAATGGCTTGTACCTTTGGTGGATCCACTTTAATACCCTTAGCTGAGACTATGTAGCTTAGTAACTTGCCTGATGTAACCCTGAAGACACACTTCTTAGGGTTGAGCCTGACTTGGAATTTCTCCAATCGATCAAAAATATTTGTTAAGATGCTTAGGTGTTCCACTCTGGTGAAGGATTTAGCTAGTAAACCATCCACATAGTCTTCTATGAAGGTATGCATCATGTCATGGAATATTGTTGTCATTTCTCATTGATAAGTTGCCCCTGCATTCTTTAAGCCAAAAGGCATGACATTCCAACAGTATGTTACCCACAGATAGGTAAACGCTATTCTATCTTGATCCTCTAGAGCGATCTTGATTTGATTATAGCTTGAAAAACTGTCAATTAGTGATAGCATTGCATGGCCTACTGTGAGGTCTACAATTATGTTGATACTGGGCAAAGGAAAGTCATCCTTTGGATAGGCATTGTTGACATCTCTAAAATCTGTGCATATTCTGATACTACCATCTGGTTTTGAAACTGGTACGATGTTGGAAATCCTTTTTGCATAGTCGATGGGTTAGATGAATTCGATGTCTAATAGTTTTTTTAGTTCAGCTTTGACCATGTGTGCCACATGTGGATTCATCTTTCTTAGTTTTTGCTTAACCGGTTTAGCTCCTGGAGCCATAGAAAAGTGGTGCATGATTAATTATGGATCAATCCCTGGGCATATCTGTGTATGCCCAAGAAAAGTTGATTTGCTTTTCTTTAAAAAATTTGGCAATTTCTGATCTTTCTGCTTCTGTCAAAGATTCTGCAAGGTGTATAATTTTGGCTGCTTCTGTAGTACCAATGTTGATTGATTGAGTGGGCTCAATAAATATGGGTGATCGTTCATGAAAATGTTCAGGAAGAGTGTCAAGTCTCCCATCTTTTGGTGCCTTAAAAAGGTTTTCACCCTCAGATGCATCCTTTATTTTTACTTTTTTGTGATCTAGAGCTGCCATTGACTGGTTTTCAGCATCAGATCCTTTATTTGGTTTATTTTTGCGACTGAGAGACTAGGCACTCCCTTGGTTGTAGACATCGTTACTTTGTTCACTGGTAGAGCCTGTTTCTAGATTAACGGTACATAGGTAGTGAATAATAGATTCATCATTTGGGAAAATTGGTATATCATGTACTTCGGATCCATCCCAGTCTATGAGGTTAGGAAAGACAAGTGGTAAGGAATCGTTTGGTGGATCAAGTTCTACTACGGTAAGTGTCAGGATAGAGGTTTTATTGTGATTTGTTCGGGTGTTAAAGAAGTCCAGGATTCCATCAAGGTCTTCGATGGTATCATCCTTTGTATAGAATTGTTCATAATGTTTCTGCTCGCTTTCCTTAGCGTCATAGATCTTTGGTGGTCCAAATTCAAGTAGTCTAATTTCTATGCTATGTTCTTCTTGAGAAAGGGATATAGAACTAGTATTTTCAGTAGCATTTGAGCAGCTACCCCATTCATATTCATTGGAATCAGTCTCAAAGTTATCATCCCAGATCTTTTCAGTGTTGTAAACAGGTATGTTGAATGGCGAAAATAGATCTTTGATAACTGATACTATTTTGCTGGCTTTTTCTGATTCTGCGTCAGACCCTGCTTCTATTTTTTGCATTTATTCGTAGACTGTTTCTTCTCGGGGAGGAATGATGTTGCCCTGAGGTGATTCTGCTTTGTTGGATATTTGTTCATGAATATGAGCTACTGCTATAGATGTTGCCTTCTTGTGAATGATGGGCTTCTCCTGATGTTGCTTCTTTTCTTGATGTTCACGTTCCTTATGGATTGTCTCTACTGACTCAAATAGTGCTTCTTGCTAGGATTCTTCTTTGTACTTCTTCTTTGCTTTCCACTGAGGTTTTTGATATTTACGTGGTATTTTCTTTGGTAGTAGAGTGAATTCAAAGCCCAATCCTTTTTTGTCTTTACTAAATTATGAAGGAGGATCCAATGGTTTTGTGACACCTTCTTGACACTTACCAATAGGTCCTTTGCCATTGTATCCCATTTGTTGCATGATTAAGTAGCCTTTTCCATATAGGTGTGTGGGTATAGCTACTTCCACAATAGCCACTCTGTCTTCTTCCTCATCTTTGTATAGCCAACTAAGGATATCCTTTTCCTCAGATTCATGTGCTAAAGTGCTGAGTTGAATGAATGTACCATCGAACTTGATGATGGGCTGAGTTGCTTGATGTGTTGATGTTGTAGATAATCCATGAGATCTAGGTGATGTGGGTAAGCTGGTCAAACACATGGGTTCCAAAGAGTATTCTCCCATGCCTTGTTCTTTGATTTTCAGTTTCTGCTTGTAATCTCCAGGTAGTGATTTAGACTTCTCTTGTTGAAGATCTGATGTTGAGGGATTCTGTTTCTCTCTATTATGCGGAACCAAACTATCCTAGGCTGCCCCCATTGCATTACAATGTTAAAATGGATTGTGATCAGCAGATATAGAAACTCCCTGCCCATTGTAGGGGAATTTGACACAATAGTGATATGTAGAAGGCACTACTTGCATTTCATGTATCCAGGGTCAACCTAATAAGATATTGTAGGTGATGTCTATGTCTAAGACCTGACACATAGTATCTCTTTGTATTGGTCCATTTTGAATCGCCAACACTACTGTTCCTTTAGAGGATCTTTCTTCATCATCATATCCCTTTATAGTAATCTTTTTACGTGGATCAATAGACTCTTCTTAGAAGCCTAATGCATGGATAAGTTTTAAGTTACATATATTAATCCTAGCTCCTCCATCTATCAATGCTCGCTTCACTCGGTGTTTATAGATGATGACTTCAATGTTCCAATATGTCTTTGTGTTTTGGTGAAAGTTTTAGCAATTCCAGTATAGATATTTGAGCAAGAGTTTTGCGCAGTTGGCTGACTAGATCATATTGAACCTTGGGTACAACATTTGTTGTTGACATATGTCCCTTCAAGACATATTTTTGAGCTCTGGTTGTGACGTTGATGGATTTGTGTTCATGCTGGTCCCAGATAGTGATAACGTTTACTTGATTGTCTGTAGCTAATATGTGATTGATAGTGTTATTGTAGATGTGATTGATACGAGCTCCACGTGTATCGTTTGAGGTCGAAGCTCCATCCTTGTTGTATTTTGGAAGAGGATTTTTAAAAGCTCCATGGTCACCGTTTGTCTTGAGACCATCCACTGTTAGATGACCTCTATCAATCATGTATTGAACAATGTTTTTTAGTCTCATGCAATCATTTGTTTGATGACCTTTGTTACGATGAAAATCACAAAAGTGTGAGTCATTCCACTAGGGTGGTTTGATTTGGGGATCGTAGTTGCTGATTGCTGGTAATGAGATAACTTTGTTGGCCAGGAGTTCTCTGAATACTAATTCTAGTGATTGCCCCAATGGTGTGTAGACATGCTTTTGAAAGTTGTTGGTGTTACCTCATGAATTGTTATTAGGTCCTCGATTTGTGTTATTGTTTTGAGCATTGTTGGTGTGGGGTTGACCTTGATTGGTATTTGGTGCGCAAGTGTTAGTGTCTGGGTTAGTACCTTTGGGATTTTTGGTAGCTTGGGGATTCCCTGATAATGCGAGAATGGGTTGTTTAGATTTTGGATCATGTGGTTCATTGCCTCCTTTGTTTCCATTGTTTTTGTTTCAAGTCCAGAATCTAGATTTGTTTAAGTTGTTATTTTGCTTATTATAGTCTGATGAACTTGTTCCTTCTTTGAAGAATTTGAGCATTCCTTTCTTGACACATGCTTCTTCTACTTGAATGTCATTTTCAATCAATTTAGCAAAAGATGGTATGCATTGGAGTTTGAGCATGTAACTCATCTCACTATTCAAGTTATCGATAAAAATTTCCATTTTCTCCTTTTCAGGAATATCTCGAGGATATCGTGAAACCATACGTTGCCAACGTTGAAGGAATACCATGAATGTTTCATTGTTTTTCTATTTGGTGTTACAGACATCTAGCATGGTGATAGCATATTGAATGTTATAGGAATATTGAGTGATGAATTTGTTGACTAGTTCATCAAATGATCTGACAGGAGGTGTGATTTTGGATAACCATTCCATTGTTTGTCATCCCAAACTTCATGGGAATAACCTCATCAAATAGGTGTCATCATGAGCAAATGCAAGACTCATGCTACAGAATTCTCGAACATGATCACGAGGATCGCTTTTCCCATCGCATTTGTCAAATTTTGGAACGTCTGAGTTTGGAGAAAAAGGGACCATGTGCAATCTTCTGTCAAAAGGATAAGGACAAATTTCATTTAGTGAATACCGTACTGTTGTCCCTTGTTGCATGTCTTGCATTTTTCTTTGTAACATTTGCATTTGTTGAGTAAGGGCAACAAAAGGTGCATTGTTTTGCCGGGGGAAGACTTCTTCCCTTGCATTAATCCTGGGTTGAAATGGTGTATGGAATGGTATGTTTTTCTCGGGGATGCGTTGCTCAGGGATGTTTTGCCCTGGTGTATTTTGTTCTGGTATGTTTTGTTCAGAAATATCTTGCTCAGGGTCGCGTGCTTCCCCTTCTCATTGTCATTATTGATACTCATAATGTTGAGATCTTTTTCTAAACATGTCTGTGTCAAAGTCTTCAGGAAGTTTAACCCCTTTGCTTGTAAGCATGAGTAGGTATTTTTCCTTGTCATTTTCCATGAGTCTTTCCACAAGTTTTTGAAATGAAGCACTCTCTTGACATTCTTGAATAAGTTCCTCAGAAATTTCGGCATCCTCTAAACTTAGATGCTCGAAAGGATTTGATAATCTCTGATTCATGCTGGATTCTGATTGCATTTTGCTTTGTTTTTTTTGTCGAGAGCGAGTAACAACAGACATCTAGTAGAAGCTTTCTGTGATAAAGGGGATAAAATCCTCTTTGATGTGTTTCTTAGGGGTTGGTGGTTCAAATCAGGGTATGTTGTAAGTGATGCACTCGTCAGGAAAGAATGCAGAATTGATCTTTCCTCCACAGTTTATGATTTCACTGAATGCGGATTTTTGACAATATGCTCTAGTCTTTAAAGGTTCCTTGTCAAACTCGTTTGATTTGTTCTGAATATAGAGTTGTATGTGATGAAGGAATGTTCTATGAGATTTGAAGAGTTGATGATTGATGTATAAAAAATTATTTCTTTTGACAAATTTGGAAAAATTTGGTTGTTGTTTCTTCAATGTGGTGTTACAATAAATATTCTTTCTTCTCAAAATATGAGGATTAGTCATGCATAAGTAATTAATGGTTTCCTTTTGAATTGTTTTGGATTCAGGTTATCTTGTTTTGAAGACTTCAAGTTTTACTTTATCAAAGTGAAGGTTTAGATGCCCCCTCATGACAAAGTGTGTCAAATGATATGGATAAAGTTTCCTGATATAGAAACTTGATTTGACAACTTGAGGCTTTGAACAAGTGTGTTTTGGATAAAATCCGTTAGATAATAAAGGACCTATTCATCACTCGTGATGATGTTTCTTGATTTTGATAGGATAGATATGTTTATCATGCAACCAGTTTTGGATACTGGACAACTTTTGTTTGACTAGAAATTTGTCTTAGAAATAGCTTTTAATGTTCTGTTTCTGATACTCTGTTTTGACAAAAATGAAGCTGATGAAAGGAGGTTTTAAAAAATGTTTTCAAATTTTTTCAAATTTATCTCTGTTCTGCCCCCTGTTTTTCTGTTTTTTTATTACGCGCTAAAGCAGAGACGGGATGCGCTACATAAAGTTTTCAATGTGCTAAGGAAAAGACCACACGCGCTAGGCTACCCCCGGCTATGTGCTAACTGGTTTAGACTGTTTATTTTGCTTTCTAGTTTACTCAAAAAGTCATGCACTAGTATGGGCCTGTTAAGCGTTAACTGATCAACTCTATGCGCTAGTTTTGACTCCTACGCATTAAGCTGATGCTTCCATGCGCTTGACTGTTCTTAAAATGCACTAAGTTACGACTGTGGGTTTTGGATTCTTGGTAAAGCGTTACTATTAAGACTTGACATGCTAAAGTTCAGTTTTAATGCGCCAAAAGATAGTTCACATGTGCTAAGAGGTTGTTCTTATGTGCTAGACTGCCCTGATGTATTGATTTGGTTGTTTTTTGTGATTTTTGGATCTTTGTTTTTAATTTTTCAGTGTTGACAGATGATTTTTTGAAGTAACAAATGAAAGCACGACACTAAAGAGACAACCATTTTGCTTAATCTGACAATAAGTGTATGTTCTGTGAGGATGTGTTCAAATCCCCAATATTTTAACAGGTTTGGATACAAATAATACACTTCAAGAAGACTCTTTATTCAAAGGTCATAAGTAATATCATAGCCCACTAGTCTCGATACTCCATAGCTCAAACAATCGTGTCACCCCCTAGGGGGCGCCCATTTTTTTTCTTTTTGCCAAAAATTAACTCAAAGTGAATTGCTTCACAATTGAGTATTTATCTTGGGAGATATATGGTGAGTAATCTTGGGGGTGGATTCTTCCCCACCCTTGCACTATGATATTACAAATGTCTGGTCACTGATTCGGCTCAAGGTTTCTATTTCTAAGGTTTGTAATCAAGCTTCCTGTTTGGCCGTCAGTGATAAACTCCCTCAGGAGGCTTCCCAACCTTTAGAACAAAGGCTTTACGTATCTCAAGGATACTAGGGGAAGGCTAATCGCTACGCGCAACCGTTGAAAAGGACTTTTGTCACTTTCCACTTTTGATTATAGTGGGTTAGAACACTTGGTGTCAAAGTCATTTCCCACTTAGGTCGTTCCCTTCACACTGGCCACAAATGGCTTTAAGAGTTTTTCAGCCCCTCAGGAAGGCAGGCCTACTAAAGGATGTAAATGCTTTAAATGACTGAAAGCGTAAAAGTAGTCTGGCTTTTTGATCACTCAGTTAAGGGGAGAGCATATACCTTCTACTTTCGAGACAAGGCAATCAAGTTGTTCTTTTTATCCTTTCAATTTAGTGATTTTTTGAAAATCTATATGGAGATGTTGCTCCACAAAAACATGGTGTTCTTTTTATTTCTTCAAAGTAGTGATTATCTAATCTAGAAAAAAACTTGGTCAACAATGCAAAACTTCGATTGGGTCAACAAAAGAAAATTGGAAAAAGGGGAAGAACTACCCTCTTTGATTGTAAACACAACTTTTTAAATGTGGTTCTTTTTCCTTGCAAAAATTTAAAATGGATCCTTTTATGCACCAAAGGATGGTGAGGTTATTTTTAAAGCTATTTTTGCAAAAAGAAAGGTTGTTTTGTTCTTTTTAGAGCCCAAAAAGGAAAGTTTTTCTCCTATGAAAGCAAGAAAGATTTTTTGATTGTGGTTCTTTTTACAACCCAAAATAAGGTGAGTTCAATTTTATCCAACAAGAAGTAAAAGAATTCCAAATTTTAACTAACTTAACTAAGTTAGTAAAAAAAATAAAATTCTTTTTAATTCTATAAATAGAACTAAGCTCCCTCTACAAGAAAATGTCAAAACCTTGCAAAATGTCAATCAAACCATTAGAAATTTTTGGATCTTGTGGACTTCTAGAAGTCTAAATTTAAGTTTGGTTACAATTTTTGGTTTTTGTATCAGTTTGTGATGCGCTACAGAACAAACTGTACACACTACAATATGACAGTGGTGCGCTACAAGATGACAGTGATGCGCTAGGCTATCTTTCGGATGCGCTAAGATGGTTTTTGGATGTGCTGCTCTGTTTTTCTCCCATGCTGAGACCTACAGAAAAATGTTAGTGGGGTAATGCGCTATAGTAAAGACTGGATGCGCTACGAGATGGACACAATGCGTTGAACAGTAAGCGAGATGGGCTAAACTATTAACCAGATGCACTAGGGAATGTTTCCCATGCGCTGTTTCCTGTTTCCCACATACTTGCAAAAGAGGTTAAATTCAAAAACTGATTTGATATATCGGGTCGGGCCCCACGGTGGGCACCAAAAATGTATGCAGGAAAAGCAGGTTAATAGAACTTAAAATGTGAAAAATGAAGCCTAAGGAGCCTTGTCCACACACCCACAGGACTTCTTGGTGCAAGCTATGGAGTCACGAAGGATGACTCAGCTTCCCAAGGTTGGTTCCATGGTTCTCTATCTCACAAGGTCCTTCAAACCAATATCTTTTCTCTTAGATCACTGAGCAAAGTGGTTTAGGGATGACAAATGCAAGAACGAGCGATGCTTTGATTGATTTTATTATGAAATGCATCCTAAGCTATGCATGATCTTACAAATGCAATAAACTAGATTATAAGATGACAGGATTAGTAGCAAGACTATCCTAGCATGATATACTAGTCTATGATTAAGCTAAATGTTAAGGAAAATACTCTAAACATGAATATCTAGATTAATTCCTATTTAAAAGAGAGGCTAAATGATGAGCATAAATGAGATATTAAAGCTTGCATGGATTTGAGTATAAGTATGATGCTAAAGACTTGGATATATGAAAATAGAGGAATGGGAGCTCTATTTATAGCAAAAATAGGGCAATGGATGACCAAGATTGAAAGATTTAATCAAGGGTCAAGTTTGAAAGTTGGGAATTCATGTTTACAATTCTCACCAATGAAATGGTGATAATTGTTAACATAAGGTTGGGTTGAGAAGAGAGGTAGGAAGCATTAAATGCTTGAGAAGACCTTATGGTTACCTTAAGAGGTAAGGGTTAAGGTTAGGTTAAGATTATCCATTGGATAAAGCTTTTACCCAAAGGATAAACTCTTGTGCAAGGTTTAAAGGATAACCATGGTCAAAGCAATGAATGCTTGATGAGACCCTTGGGTTAGATTGAGGGTTGTGTTTAGAAAAAGTCTGTAATCATGCAATAGGGTTGAGTTAACCATTAATGGTTTGGAAGAGAAAGTTGTTGGAGACTTGAAGCCTTTTGTTGGATTTTGCCAAGATCAAGAGCTCAATGAAATGTACAAAATAGAGACACAATATAGGACAAGAATAAACTGTATTCTCATCAATAGAAATGATCAACAATAATCAACTGGATTAACAAATACAATGAATAGAGGCCTGCTTATATAGGCAAGGCTAGGGATATGTGAGCACACAAACATGACATGTGGCTCAATAAGAAACAAGGGTAGGTAGGAAATAGGTGTGGGCAGGTAGGAGAAATAATATAATAGTCCACATGAGGTGGATCACCCACTGAATGTGGAGTGTAACGACAAGAGTGGAGTGTAACAACAAGATCAACACCATAAAAGGTGGAATTTCTCCTACACACACTATCCCAATGTGGCACAAACACCCAAGTGTCTCATACCCAAACTACTATGAAATGCATTATCCTAAGTAAACTTAAGTAAGTGTAATAATATCTATGATGAATAATTATTTACACCAACACCCCCCCTTAAGTGCAACTTAGGGGAATGCACTCAAGTCTACAATGCAACTAAGCAATGCAAGATGGGTCCTGACTACGAGGCCATGTTAGGTACCCATGTACAAATGCAAATGCATGCAAACCAATGCAATGAAATCTCTCACAAAGTGGGGAAAGAGAGAAAAAACCAATGGGAAAAAACCCTCCCCCAAAAGAGAGATGAAAGCTATACAAGAGAAATCTCATAGAAGAATGTGAAGGACAAAACCCCATGTGAGGAAAAAGTCCCCCCCATATGAGAGAAGAAGAGAAGTCAAACTATGACCCCCCCTCAATGGAGAATCTGCACCAATGATAGAAGCTCGATGTATGAAGAAACTGCTCCATGAATGTCGAACAACATTCCTCCCCTTAGGAAGAAACAAAACCAAAGGTGTATCCATTAAGTCTCCCCAATCATGAAGGGAAGATGTATGAAGAAAACTCATGATGAATGGAATCTCTGAAAACTGCTCAAGTGTCCCCATGTCGATGCTGAAAGGTACCCCCTCCAAAGGTGGTAAACTGTGCCACACTGCTGAAAAAGGCACTCCAAGATCTAGTGGAGATGGATGTAGAACATGTCCCAAAGACTCACATGTCTCCTCAAAAAATAAAGAGACCTCCTCCAACTGCTGTACATAAGTATCCACAATCATGTCAACCTCGAAAGAATGATCATGTAGAGAATGAACAAGAGGGTCAGAGTGTGCCCTCGCAACAATCGAAGAAGGATAATCTTCATCAAAGAGAAGATGAATGTCATCAATGATGTCTCCCAAATCTGCAATGTAGGATTCCACAAACAAACCTGTAATATCTATCAAGTAATCATCCCATGAATCTGAAGTTGGAAGATAATGAATATCCTGCTGCACTGAATCACATGAAGGCAAAACTGTCACACTATTCGCATCATCAGGTGCAAGAGGTGATGTGATATCAATATGAGGAGATGAAATACAAGACTCAAGAATGGGGTCACATGTGAGAATCCCCATGTTCAAGTGTCCAAAGTTCTCCTCAAAATCTGAACCATCACAATAAGTGTGATCATCATGTGTAGAATCATCAAATGTGAAATCATCATCATCAACAAACTCTGAAAAGGAGTATAACCGAGATGAATGATCAACCACCCCAGTCGCAATGATAGCTCTAGTCTCCATGTCTCTAATGAAAATTGAGTCAGGTGTGAACTCCACAACTCTCTTAGTTGCGCCATGTGTGATTTGATAGATAGAAAGGAGATTGTTTGTCAAGTGGGGTACACACAACACATCATTGAAGGAGTTATCCCCAATGTCAATAGATCCTTTCCCAATCACATCCATGTATGTATGATTGCCCATCAAAATCTGTGGCATGGTGCAAGGCTCAAATGTAGAGAACATAGACTACGAAGATGCCATATGATGAGAAGCCTCTGAATCTAGAAGCCATCTCTCTGAATCATGACTGATAGTAGCACATAGAGCTTTTCCTTTTCTTGTTCCAAAAGAGTGAGTCTTTCCACTTGTAGAAGCAATGAGTGCTTGCCCTTTTCCTTTTGAATGTGAGGAAGTGGAAGTTGATGAATCATCCTTCTTGTAGACTTTAGGCAAATCAATGTTATTCTTTTTGATGATATGTGTGAGCTCATCAATCTTCTTAGAATAGCAACGATGTTCCTCATGACCAATCTTTTTACAATAAGCACAAGTAGGTCTTTCCCTCTTTGGTGAATTATCTCTCTTGGAAGAGGATGAATCTCCTTGTTGTGGAGAAGATGGTGCTTTTTCTTTAGGCTTTGATTGCCATTTCTTCTTGTTTGAGTTGTCCTTTCCTTGATTTCCTTTGTTCCCTTGATTTGCCACTAATGCTTGAGACTTAGAAGCCTTAAGAATGCCCATGCTTATCAACTTAGTTTGTTCCATCATCAACATTTCATTGAAAGCATCAAATGTAGGCATTATGTAGCTTGAACCCATTGTCATCCTATGGGTTTGGAAACTAGAAATAAATGCTGCATATTCTTGTGGAAGCTTGCCTATCAAGTTGAATAACAATTGAGTATCCTTCTTATCAATGCCACGATCTTTGAGTTGTGCCCTTAACTCATTTGCCTTAGTGACATAATCTTGTATAGTATCAAAGTTCTTGGGATCTAACATGGTGAGATCACTATCAATTTGATATCCCCTAATCTCATCAACTTGACCATACAAGTCTTGAAACTTTTGCCAAGCATCCTTGATTAGAGTACACTTCTCAATATAAAAAATGAGATCCTTTGATACATACTTTCTTAAGGTACCAATTGCCATGATATTTTTAGTGAGCCAATCTAAGTGACCAACTGGATCAGCCTTAGGATCAGCTAGAGCAACAATAGTTCCATCAATGTAATGAGTGAGTCCTTTTTCCATAAGTTTACTCCATGCATCAATTTTCCAAGTAGCATAATTATGTGGAGTTAAGAGAGGAAACTTAGAAGAACCCATAGCAGAAAAAAGGAAGGAATACAAGAGCACAAAAGCACAAGAAACACCCCCCCAAATTCACTCAATCAATGTACCCCCCCTAAAGTGATGATTTTGGCACTTTATACTTAGTGCGATTACAATGAGCCACTTGCAAAACAAGACAAAGTGGACTTATGATGAAAATTTTACAACTTCTCAAATGAGATACAAGAGACTTCAATCAATAGTGCAATGAATCTAACTAAGATTCAAGCAAATCTACAAGTACCAAAAGAGCCAAAAAATGGCCAAAATCTGAAAGTACAATTTCTACTTACAATGGCATCAATTTGATAGCATCATGTGAAAGTAGACGAAAAAATACACACTTTCAAAAAAAATGGCACCTGAAAAGGAGATCGTATGACCCCAAACGAAGCCTCTGAAGTTGCAAAAACTGGGATTACTCAGGTACAGTCACCAAAAACTGCATTTTCTGAAAAATCCGTGCATCAAAATCAAAAAATTTCTTCATCACTGTAGAGAGCACGAAATTCTAGCCCATTTCAAAAACAATTGCACCCAAAAAGGAGCAAAAATGAGCAAGTTATGGTTTGAAGTTGAACTGCAAAATCAAAAATGCAAATGAGAGGGGCCTGCCAAATTTTTGAAAATGCTGACGTGGTGCTGATGTCATCAAGTCACTGGGTTAAATTTGACAGCTGTATGACCATTGCAAAAACTTCGCCTATCTGCTGACTGGGCGTCCGTACTGTATGGACAGATGACGTGTCCAGGTGACTGTGCAGTATGGATGCTGACGTGGCAGGCTGATTGTGTGTACGGAGGGTCTGCGTGTCGATGTACGAAAATTTGACTTTGTGTATGTGTGGCGTCTGCGTATCGACTATATGGATGTCTGTGTGGGAGGTTTGTACTCGCGGGCCAGTGGCCGCCTGCCACATGGCAGGCACGGGTTCGCCGAGTGTGCTGAGGTGGCGGCGATCTAGGCGTCGCCGAAGGTGGGAGTTTTCCAGAGGGAGGGAGCGTTGGCACCGGGAGGTGCTACTCGGAGGCGGCGCTATTATGTGGAGCGGAGGAGCGGGCGTCGCTGGGCGGAGACCGATGGAGTCTGTGGGCGCCGGTGGAAGCTGCAGGCGGCGACGACTCGGGAGGCACTGGGCGCTCGGCTCGGACGGCGGCGGGAGGTGATGTGGCGGGCCCGCAGCGTGTGGCGGGCTCGCAGCGTATGGCGTGCGAAACGAGGCACGGGCTGACAACGACAGGACGGGACTGTCTGCAGACCTGCACGCACAGACCTGCAAGTACGACAGGTCATTGGGGGGGGGGGGTCTGCGGACCCCCCAAAAAGATTGATTTGTTTTTGATTTTTTTTTTTGAATTTTTTTTTTTCGATTTTTGATTTTTTTCGAAATTTTTCAATTTTTTTTAATTTTTTTTTTTCGAAAAAAATATTAAAAAAAATTGAAAATCCGTACGATACTAGCAAAATTGGAGAAAAAAATTTTCTCACCAAAATAGGCCGACTTTATAACCAAAATTCATGGAAATGGCCTTCTGGACGCAATGATGCGGTCGGATCTGGTCTAGGACGCCTCCAAAAGATGCTGCTCCTCAGATCTGCCTCTTGACGTCGCAATAATGCCTCTTTAAGACGAATCAATGAAGCCCCAATGGCTCTGATACCATGTTGGATTTTGCTAAGATCAAGAGCTCAATGAAATGTACAAAATAGAGATACAATATAGGACAAGAATAAACTGTATTCTCATCAATAGAAATGATCAAGAATAATCAACTAGATTAACAAATACAATGAATAGAGGCCTGCTTATATAGGCAAGGCTAGGGATATGTGAGCACACAAATATGACATGTGGCTCAATAAGAAACAAGGGTAGGTAGGAAATAGGTGTGGGTAGGTAGGAGAAATAATATAATAGTCCACATGAGGTGGATCACCCACTGAATGTGGAGTGTAACGACAAGAGTGGAGTGTAACAACAAGATCAACACCATAAAAGGTGGAATTTCTCCTACACACACTATCCCAATGTGGCACAAACACCCAAGTGTCTCATACCCAAACTACTATGAAATGCATTATCCTAAGTAAACTTAAGTAAGTGTAATAATATCCATGATGAATAATTATTTACACCAACACCTTTAATGGTTATCAAAGACTTTGAGGATTTGAGAAGTGACTTCCTCTTGCTTAGGGATGTGACAATATTTAGGAGATGGGTTAGGCTAATTTAGAAGTGATTAGAAGAATCTAGAAGAGGGTTTATGATGCAAGTGGGAGATGTAGGAAAATGCAAGTGGGTGAGGGATAATAGGTTTAAGTAAAATAAATTGTTTTATTTTAATTTGGTTGCAAGTGGAGGTTTTTAAATAAATTAGATTTATTTAATTGGGATTCCCTATTTAATTAAATGTAAATTTAATTAAAAGGTTTAGAAGAATATATTTAATTAAATAAAATGATTTATTCAATTAATTGACCTAAAAGGGGTTAATTAAATTTAATTAAATAAATTGAGTAATTTACTTAATTAAATAGAGGAATGTGGATAATTTAATTAAATTAGATTTAATTGAATAGAGAAATGAACATTAAATATTCATTTAAGAATATAGTCATTTTTATATGTCTATAGTGACCATTGGTAGTTTATTGCTAGTCATAAATCACGCGACCAAATTTATGACTAAACTATTTTAGTCATTTATTGGTTGTTTTGATTTATCAATTTGGTCATCGATTTGGTCATTGATTTAGTCATTGATTTAATCATTTATGTAGTCATTAATTTAGTGATTGATTGTTGTTTACCAGTCATTTATTTAGTCATTGATTTAGTTGTTAATTTAGTCATTGATTGTTGCTAATTGGTCATTTATGTAATCATTAATTATTTTCAATTGGTAGTATATTTAGTCATTTTAATCATTATTTTACCTTCAACTGGTCATATATTTAGTCATATTAGGGCATGATGAATCGAACCACCATCCTCCTACTTGTAAAGTAGGTGCTCTTCCATTTGAGCTAGCACCCTTTAAAGTATAGTTATACCATGCGCCCTATGTTATCCTATAAACATACATTTCTACAAATACAAAATCAAGTAATTGATGACAAAGAATTTACTTTATCTATGTTATTGTCAATAACAAATAATGAATTTAGATCTTCAGTGCTGCTACAAATGGAATAGATTAGTTGCACATCTATATCTATATATATATATAAATAAATATATTTATTATATTATTTCTACAATAACTGTTATGCACAGGTTTAAGTATAGTAATATATAATTTTGTATACTTCAAATTTAAATATACAAGAGAAGATTTTTATTATTCAAAACCCTTTCACAGTGATTTCTTTACTTTACAGTGATGAGAGGATAGATAGCTTCTAACATATGAAAAGTAAAATAGGTACAAGTTTATGATTGATTAATCATATTGCAATATATCTCTTTATTTTAGATTATTTATTTTGTTAACCGTCCTCCTTTACCCATTTTGAATGAAATGCAAAGAGTAGGTGTGAATGAGCCTTTTGTTTCAAATCTGCATGCGTTGTGTAGGAATGGCATGTTAAGGGACATGTTATGGTATTTTGACAGAGGAATCACTAAAGGACAGTGATTGTGGAGATATTTAAAATAAAAGTGAAAGCCTTCAGGTATAGTCAAATCACAATAAATAGACACAAGGGGATCTCAGTCAAAAGACAGTCATAACCTATCGTAGCATTATGACATGGGAAACATCATATCAACATCCATATTATAGTCCATAGACAAAGAAGACTTTTAGATATATTTTTAAAAGGCATCAAACATCATAGAACATTCTCATGACAGTATGCTTGAGATAGAGAAATCCAGTCACTTGAGCACAATAAGGGTAGGGTTTGATGACATTAAGTGACAGATCTGAGACCATAACGTTGAGACCACTGGGCATATTCATAATTATTTCAAAAATATTTCACCAGAGAAAGACATGAAATAGTAACATAAGATACATGGAAAAGATTGTTAAAGGGATTTCAAGATGTCAATTCTCTATTCAAAGCCACAACCCATGAACAAATAGATTGAAGAGTTTTCTCAGTCCCATGATTGTCAAAAGGAGTCTCAGACCTAATATAGCATAAAGGAGCAAAGGTCACTACCCATTCCAATAGAAATCTTACCATATTCCTTACCAAGTCAAGTTCAACAAGAACAATCTATTAGATAGTTCAAATAACTAGAAGACAATTGAGAGGGGGGTAAATTAGTTGTCACAGATTACCAGAACATTTAGTAATTAAAACTTTAATACCAAAACCCAAAATATTAATACCAGAATGCTTAAACCAAATATCAGAATAGGAGTTAAACCAATTAAACATAAACAATAATCAGAGAATAAATACCATCCACATTGTTATCACTATTTAAAAATGGGTTTTCCTTTCTCATAATTGGCTACGATTTTGAAATTTTGAATTAGACATGCTAGCAATTGCTTCAGCTCTATGTTAGGTCTTAAGGGTTTAGGGTTTTTAGTTTTAAAATTGCTCAATGTGTTATCAAAATCCCTCCGGTTTCTATTTCTTTGTTACTTTATCCACTTAAGTAATGGGTCTCAGGTTCATCGAAAGTGCCCCGCCTTGTCATTTGCCTAGGCGGTCATTTGAATTAATCATAAAATTTTACGCCTTATATATTTCCCCCATAATGTTGTCAGGCCCAGTAAGTGGTGTGCATCTCTCAGGAAGATCTATGGTTTTCGCTATTTCGCTAGGCGAAGTTGCATGTGGTTTAAGACCTGCGAAATGGCGAAAAGGCTTTGCGTTCAAAATGGCAATTTTGGTCCAGTTTAAAGAGGTCTCATCTTGTCCAAGATCCAACGGCTGACGTTATTTCACAGCCTGAAATTGCAAGTGAAATACCTTTCATGAAATGGCGAAAGCATTTGGTGGGACCCTGCATGCGAGGATTTTCTAAAGTGACTAAAAGGCGATCAAGTCCCATTTGATCCGATGGTTCGCGCTATTTCGCAGGATGAAAGTGCTCGACAGTTATCTTTCATGAAGTAGCAAAATGACGTGGCACTCCAAGTAGACAGTTCAGCTGGCCTAGAAAGCGAGTGAAATGGTTGCACGTGGCAAAGGCCACAATAGTCAGCAAGGTGGGTCCCAGAGGTGAGTCATGCCGTGGGATAAGAGGTGACCTGGCAGATGCAGGTGGTAAAAATTAATTGGAACCCAGTGTTTTCTCTTGGCTAATGAAAGACTGACATGTCAGCTCTGAAAGTGACTAGATGCCAGGTGTTTGAAGTTGAGTCGAAGGGCCCACGTTTGCCGAAGTCTGTTCAGATGGTTAAGCACCAAGCAAATAGAAAATAATCCAATGGCCTGCGTGTTTTTGCAAGGGTAAGATGCTCGTGCTTTATGCCCCGTGAAATGGCAAAAAGGTTTTTCATCCCCAAAGGTAGATAAAACATATGGATAAAGGAGGTTCAACTTTGTTTTGATCCAATGGCCGACGCTATTTCGCGGTTGCGAGATGCTTCGCAAAATAGAGAAAGTAAAAGAGGTTCATCCAGGTGTCAAGCTAGATGGTGACATGTCGGTGGACATGTGGTTTCAGAAGAAGCTGAGGGCCCACCAAGGTGTAACTAGTGGTAAAAGGAAGAGACACATGGCCAACATGGAACTAGGCTTGAACGGTTTTCTAAAACTAATGGTTGAGTCCCACGTGGTAATCAATAAACAATAAAAAGTGGCATAAGCAAAGAAGAGATAAAGGGCTCCCCTTAAAGGATGGTCATCTCCAATCTGATCCAATGCTTCGCGTTGTTTCGCAGCCTAAAGTTGACAGATGTTTAAGCTTTGCGAAATAGCGAAAAACTGCTAGCAGTCAAGGTAAACACGTTGTTAGTAAAGATGTCGATGGTCCCGGTTAGGGTTAAATGCCGAGCAGTTAGAGTTCTATCTAACATTTGGCATTGTTTCGCGAAGGAGAAGTGCTCAAAAGATAAAGTCTGAAAAATGGAAAAAAGGAGGTGGGGCCCAGTGCGAAGGTAAAACTATTAAGTCAATATAATGCCTGATCAAGTTTCTTTTGATCGGGCGGTTGGCATGATTTCACTTATCGAAATTGCCTAGAGGTTATGCTTCGTGAAACAACGAAAGGGCGAAAGGAAAGAATTGTAGGAACGTTGAGGCCTGTTGGAGCCAAAATACAAATTCTCTCATGAATTCAATTCTGAAGGGACGACCGAAGCATGTGGAATCAATGTTGCAGTTAAGACCCTGGGTACCATATATGATCTCCTATCGATTGAGTAAAGGTATTATTCAAAAGAATTGTTGCAGAAGAGGAGATATAGAGATTTTTGTCTTTAGATACAGAGCGAGTCAATTCAGTTGCAGAGAAGATTCCTTCGAGCTAAAATCAGGTTTTCTTGTACTCCTGTGTGGTAATTGCTTTGTAGTGTTTTAATTAAGGTCTTGAGTTATCACTGAACCATTTGGGGGTAGTATTTTGATTGCTTGCATTTTCAAAATGGCGCCTAAGAGAGAGTTTTTTGGGAAGGTTAATTATCAGGAGAGGGCCATTTGTGATGACTTTCTTGAGCAGTTGACATTGTCAACTAACCAGGCATCAAAAGTAAAAGAGTTAGTGCCTAGAGCTCCTCGTTTGAAGATAGGAGAAGGGCTATATGACAAGGGCAACTGGTTGAGAGATCCATAGGTCAGATTGTCTGGGTTGGGGTTATTCAAGGTTGGATTTGGGATGAGGAATTCTCCAGCCCAACAAAATAGCATCTGGGAATTAGATGTAGGGAAATTGGTAGTTCCAGGGGTATTCATGGACATGGATCTGTTAACTCAAATTGCACTTAATTATGATCCAATTACAAGAAGCATTAGGGATATAAATGGAAAAGCCCTTATTGAAATTAATATTGAAGAGTTCAGAAGTGCCTTTGGGCTCAATGAGTTTACAAATTTTCTTGAACCCATAAACTTCAAATCATTAGCTCAAATATACAGCGCACAAAGGAATCACCTTAGGAGTGGGCCTCTTAAGGAATTTTTTGTGAAGATAGGTGGGTTGACAGTTGTAGGACCCACCACAAAAGAGCCCTTCTCGTTGAATCTGTCCACCCTCAGGGCTAAGGGAATGTATTGGTCACTCTGCCAAGTTTTGGGAGAAGATGCTGAAGCAAATATGCCCAATCATTACTTGCTAATGATTGCTCAGATTTTAAATCCTTCCCTTGCAGTAACATTTGATTATGCTTCTTTCATTGCTGATGCTATCCATGGAGGGTTAGTAGGAATAAAAAATGGGAAGGTGGATAGGCCTTTCAGATGGTACTCACTTCTGATGCATCTTTTTTTGTTTAAAGGAGGTGATTACTTTGCTAGTGGATTATACCTTATCAAAGAGAAGGAAGGAGAAAAGATGCCAGTACAACTATGGAGTACTATGTTGTCGTGGGACAAAGAGGATGCTAGCTTTTTAAAATTTGATAAATATTTTGCATCGAAGATTAGGACTCTCCTCTGCTCAGAGAACCCAAGAATCCCCAAGGTTCTTTTGGAATTTATTAGACCAAAAGAATTTGTAGAGAATATAAAAATTGTTCATAATTGGGGTGACATTTATCTGTACCCAGTATCAACTATTTTTAGAGTTTTTGGTTTTAAAGGAACTCCATTCCTGTTGCCCTATCAGGACCCTCTCAAAGTGGGAATTGCAGAAGTCCTCAGACAGATTGGTAGTGTACAAGAGGCAGAGTTGATAGGCAGGGGTAAAGGGACTATTTTCCCTACGATTACCATAGCCCATCAATTTATAATAACCAAGGGAGGTTGGAATTGTTTTGAAGACTTTCTCAAACCCTATCATTTGTCAATTGTAATATCTAGGTGTGCAGATCCTGAAGACTTCTTCAATGGCATATTCAGGAAGAGGGTAGTGTGCAGAGGAAGACCCCATCAATTTCAGTTTCTTGAAGACCTCATTAGAAATGAGTTTGATTTGGATGAACAGGAACTAAGGAAAGAAAAATGGGTGGCTTATAAGAAAGCCTTAGACTTTGTGCATCAGTTTGATGCCAGCTATGACCCATTGTCTAGCTTTTTCCCTCTAGAGGAGAAAATAAAGTTTTTCATTGTTTGCTTTGAGGATGTGATGTAGACCCTGAAGGAGAAAAGGGAAGCTGTGATCAAAAGTAACCCTGAAAAGGCAAGAATGATTCTAAGTAGGTCTACCTCCACCAAAGAAATCCCTCCTAGTGATTACACACTGCATAAGAAATCTAAAGTGTGCTGATGCCTACAACAGGGGAGCCCTCTACCTCCAAAGGAAAGAGGAAGATACAAGATGTCATTGACATCCAAGAGAGCCCTAAAAAGTAGAGAGTAGGAAATGAAGTACAATCTGATACACCTTTGTACTCTCCATCCCAATCCCCTATCTACACAAGAGATGAGCAAGCAGCAGCTGAGCAACTTTTACAGTTGGGCAGTTTAGGAGAAATTGCCTATACATATGATGAAGTAGAGGAGGGTATGCCAGAAGAACCCCTTGCTACTGAAATGAAAATCACTACCACTGACCATAAAGGCTAGGAGTTGGATCCTGAGATAAAGCAAGCCAGTGATGACTTCTTGGCCGACAACAATTTTGTTACCTTAGGAGCATTTATGCAGTTTGTATGGAAACAAAACATAGATAAATACAATGCAAGATGCGAGAAGAGAAAAGGTGAACAACCTAGCAAAGATCCAGCTCTGGTAGAGGAAGAAATAAAATAGGAAATGATGGAAGAATTTAAAACCATCACTCCTGAGCAAGGAAGATATATGGTGGCACAAGCTGGAGTGCTTATTCTCCCTGAGTGGGATATAGCAGATGCCCTGGTTCTAGAGGCAGTGAGGAAAGAAACTAAGCCCATGGAGGGAATCACTTTCAGCAAGGATAATGCTGCACTCATCATGTGGTCTCTCAAGAGAGATGAAAATAAGAAAATCAAAGATACCCAAGGGTCAAGATACCTTGGTGGAATGATAGTAAAGAGAGTGCAGAGCACAGGAGTGGTAGAAGCTGCTAGTATTGTGTTAGAGACTGCAAAGTTTAGTGTTACAGTAGCAGAAAAGGAGGCCAAGGAGAAAGTAGACCTCCAAGTAAAGTTGGAGACAATTCTGAAGGCCTATAACAGTGCTAAGGAGGAGGTAAGAGGTAAGGATAGCATTATTGCTAAGTTGCAGAGCCAGTTGATAGGACAGTACCATCAAGGTGAGTCTTCAACACTGATGATCTCCTCTTCTCTAGTAAGACCTCCACCTAGCAGCCCTATCATTGAGTTCCCACCATCTCTAGTACCTTCCAGCTCCCAGATGATTGAGATTACTCCTCAAGAGCTAGAGAATTTGAAACAGGCTCAGGCCCTGTATGCTAAGAAATATGAGGATAGAGTAAGGGTTACTATTTCATGTTTTGCAGATACAATGAGTGCCCCATTGCTATATAATAACATAATCAAGATTTTGGATATGAGGGATGAGCTCAATGGAGATAAAACCATTCTGACACCTATTTTTGACAAATGGAGGCCTAGAGAGAAGGACTTGGAGTCAATTTGTGCATCTTATGATGAAGCAGGGGCCAATCCTATCATCAAATCCATTTGTGATACCACCAAAGACCTGGTAAAATTAGCAGAAGGGGTGGATAATGCTGATAGGAAAATTAACTTGTACAAAAAGGAGTATGTTGACCAGGTTTTTGAGTTGCTCTCAGGAGTTTTTGCCAGCCCAAATCAACTGAAGGACAAACAAGTGTGGCTCAAGGAAGTAGAGGCCAAACTATCAGCCAGAATTAAAGGAGTTGTTGATCTAGATGATGCTTCCTTCTTTGTTGTGATGATTCAGGAGATAGAGAAAATCAAGTCTCATTATGGTTTTCTTAATTCAGAAGTCAACAAGATGAGAAATTCCTGGAAAAGGTTGACCAAGGCTAAGACAAAAGTGATTAATTTCACATGGCCCACTAATGATGTGTACAATGAATGGACAACAAAATATGCCATCCAGCATGCAGAGCAATTAGAGGGTGCTCTTGAACAGTTAGAAGAGGTTGCAACTGAACAGCAAGTTGAAGAACTTGCAGAGGTCGAGAAGGACTTGTAACCATTTTTGCAAAAGGTTTTGTAACTTCTTCTTGAGAAGCAACAATTGTAACAAATTCTCCTAGGAAAGTCCAAAGCTATGTGCATCCATATTGTTATAAATGGTTACCAGGACTAAGAGAAAAACGATTGCAAAGAATTGTAAGAAAACACTGCAGAAATTTATTTGAGCTTTTCTAGGTGTAATGGAGAATATTCAAAAGTTTTTGTAATACTTTCTTGAAAATATATCAATATACAGACCATTGGTTTTGAGTAAAACTTTGTGTCGTCTTTGAATGTGCTTGCAGTTGTTTATTGATTCATTCTGAATAATCCAGGGTTATTTTGTTTGAATGGGGATTGTAAGGCAATTTTTCAGTAGATGTGCTCGCTAGCTTTTCTTTTTAGGAGGGAAATTAAATATGCAGGGATCGCCTCTACCAGTAAATTCTTGATAGGATATTGTGAGTCTTGATGAGCATAGTTTGATTTGGTGTGCATAAATTCTCGTGTATGTCAGGCATATATAGGGATTAACAGAAGCCGAGCCAATGGGATGTGTAGAGATATTCTGTTTGGGGAGTATTGTTTGAATTTTGATGACTCTATGACCTTGGATAAGGCACTGGTATAGATCAAGGTTGTCTATTGCATGTTTTGTAGATCAAAATACTGAATATGAGTATAATTTTCATTCCTTTGTTTCAGTTGGTTTCAAGGTGATTAGATCCACTGGTTTGCTGTCTTTTGAAAGTGTGAATTTAGTTCACAAAGGTATACCCGCTTGGACTCTGAGTAAGTTCGAAGTGTAGAAGGTTAAATCAAACCTTGCCATATGTTGTCCTAAGAGTTTCCTTCCCTTTACTATCTCTTCTGCACAGAGTTTAAATTATTTTATTATAAGGATGTTGAGGTGAATCATATTTTGAAGACAACACACATGACACCAAGATTTATAGGTGGAAAACCTAGTAAAGGGAAAAACCACGATGGGAAGCCTACCCACAGTTAGATAATACTTCTACAGTGAGTATGTGGATTACAATTGAGAGGCCTACACTTACAGGAAGGCCAATAACCTAGAGCACACTGCTCATCACAAAAGGAGTCTCATTGACTACATAGAAATCCAAACTACAATATAGAGAAGTTATTGAACTGCAAAGATAACATCTTCTATGCCTGAGTATAGTTCTGGTTAAGCTCAATACTGGAGGACTAAATCCTCTTACATAAACCAAATTCGATCTCTAGTGATCGACCAAATCCTCTGCTTGAATGATATTATATTATTCACATGTTACATATCCATTTCCATTCCCTTGACCATAACCATGATGATCTACAATGAGATCTTACATCATATATATACAAACCCTCAACCATAAATAATCAGGTTGGCCACCAGACAATAAACCAATTAAATAATTATAAAACATGTCATCCTTAAACCAAATAGACAATATTCAACCCATAAGACATCTTAGAAACATATTGAGAGGTCCAATCCACACATTACATTAAGTCGGTCCATAATCTAGATCAACCAAGACCCAGTATAGGTCCACACGCTAAAGCAATAATCCAAACCTGCCAAGTCTCAAACATGATCACCAACAAAATCTTAAATCCATACCAAAAGTTTCACCAACACCACTTATGCATATCATCAAATATCTTCATCAAAGCTCTGTTGGTGAAACCCTCACCAGTACCACAAGCCAAGCTTCCAAGCAAACAGGATAGCATCCTATTACGAGACCAAAACCAAGTGACTAAATATGAACATGAGTATCATGAATAAGCCAAATCCATAACTAAATCATACTATATCATACCGCATCCAAACAAACTAGAAACCACTCATCCTACCGGGACCAAAAGGGTACCGGTAAATCATCCAAATAGCTAGTGTTGACATCAATTACAAAACAACAATTCAACACAATCACACAATCAATTCCTCCAAATGGCCAACAATCTCCCCTTTGGCATTGATGGAAACACTAGATGTGAAAAACATCTAAGTACCAAGAAATGCCAAATAAGTCTTCCCGAATGGAAGACAACCAACAATCTCCCACATAAAGATATAGCAATGAAGTTTTGAAACAAAGACCAAAATTCCCCTATGAATGATATTTCTATAAATCTTTGAATTACACATTGATGAATACTAAGAGGGGGGGGTTGAATTAGTATGCCAAAAACCTCTGTACTAAAACACTTAAATAGTCTGAAGATAAACCAATAAAAAAGTTTAACAGACAGACCAGTTATCACACATGCAAACCAAAATGCAAATAAAGCATTCACCCACAAAAGCAATACAACCATAACACAAGATATTTGACGTGGAAAACCAAATGGGAAAAACCACGGTGAGATGGAACTCACAAGTCACTATCTGCAGAATAGAAACCAGACCGGTTAAGGTCTTACAATGTTCTTCACCAGAACATATCCTGTTAGGAATCTCAATCTCTATTAGGAGATAAGTTCGATTAAAGACTACCTTGCTAGAGGATTTTAGATTCACAGAGGTGAATCACCTTGTTAGAGGATTTTACAAAAGGCTTTTGGGCCTACTTGGTTAAGGGCTACAAACTTGTCAAAGATGTGAGTAATCAACAAGTGTTTGATCTATCTAATAGCATAGACTACTTGGTTAGATCCAGTATAGCTCACAGCTAATGCATTCCAACATTACTTCAGTCTTCTCTATCTCTCACTCAGTTACAACTTGATCTTCTCAGGTAAGATCACTCTTACAACAACTCATCAACCACCTTAAACCCTAGCACAACATAAACCCTTTCAGCAACACCCTAAAACCCTAGACATGATGTCCTTTTAAAGGAATCTGATTTCATGTCGGTCCAAAAGGATTACATTACAATTTCCTAGGTTCAATGAATCTAGACATACTTAGTAGCATGACACAAGAATCACCGTTAGTGTGTTAGCATCATCAAACAATCAGTGCATTGGTAACTCATCACAAAATGTTGGTTGGTAACTCATCACAGAGTATTACTGGTTCATACAAAATACTGGTTGCTGGTTTGACAAAAATGAAGACTGGTAAGAATGCGTTATGCTACTTTTCTCCCTCATACCACTTGAGATCTACGAACCGCTTGGGGTCGACATGCCGCTTCAAACCAGGAAACACATTCTGCAAAATCACCAATAGTCTAAAGACTAGAATACAACATACCAGTTGGAACAAATACCGGTTGAGCTCTAGCTCATACATATAAAGGAGATCTCAATGCACGTGTATGTCCATCAATGACAATCACAACATAAACATAAAAAATGCCAACACACATATATCTCTCCCTAATGTATACAATTCTCTTTTTTTCTTTTTCATATCAATATCTCTCCCCCTTTCATATCAATGCCAGAAATATGACAAAAATATCAAAGAAAAATCATAAACCATTGAATCACAAAGCTAACTACTCCCCCTGAGCAGGAGCATCCCCACATTAGTGCCAGAATGAAAATATCTTTGATAATGCATACCGGACTAGTGCCAAAAAGCATCAATCAGTACTGTGGGAGAGGGGCAGAAACCCCTAACATGTCTCTCAGGTACTCAAATGGTTCTTTAGGAAAAGGTTTAATGAAAATATCTACAATATTCTCTTTAGTGTTCACATAAACCAATCTCACTTCATTTTCTTCCACCTTCTCCTTCAAAAAGTTATACTTGATAGATATGTGCTTTGTCTTAGAATGAAATACTAGATTCTTTGATATGCCAATAGCAGCAAAGTTATCATAGTGAATAACTACTAGTCTAGTGCAATGCACTTTGATATCCTTCAACATTTGCTTCATCCATAAAACCTGTGTATAGTTAGTAGCAACAACACTATACTCAGCTTCAACAATAGATAAAGAAGTACATGACTGTTAATTGTTGATCCATGAAACCAACTTCTTCCCAAGAAATAAAGCTCCACCAGAAGTACTTTTCCATTCATCAACATCTCCAACCCAATCAACATCTTTATATGCACATAAAGTAAAGTCATCATCCTTAGGGTACCATAAACCATATTCTGATGTACCTTGCAAGTATCTAAAAACCCTTTTCACCACACTCTCATGATTTTCTCTAGGATCATTCTGAAATCTAGATGCAATAAAAATAGCATTCATTATGTCAGTCCTAGTTTGAATCAAATAAAGAAGACCACCAATCATAGATTTGTATCTTGTAGGATTTACCAGTGCAAAAACATCTTTCCTTGTCAATTTCTCACTTGTAACCATAGGAGTACTTACCGGTTTAGAATTTCCCATACCAAATTTCTTGAACAACTCTCTATCATACTTAGTTTGATAGATGAAAATACCTTTGTCAATCTGAGTAATCTGCAAACCTAAGAAAAATTTCATTTCCCTAATCATAGACATTTCAATTTCTTTCTCCATATTGTTAGAAAATTCCATGCATAACTTATCTTCACCTCCAAAAATAATGTCATCAACAAATACTTCAATAATCAGTATATCACCATTAGTGATCTTATAATATAAATTACTATCAGCATTAACCTTAGTAAAATGAAGCTTCAAAAGATATTTATCCAACCTAGCATACCAAGCTCTAGGTGCCTATTTCAATCCATATAAAGCTTTCCTTAACCTGCAAACCATGTTTGTATCATCTGAAAGTGAAAAATCATCAGGTTGCTCAATATAAACTTCCTCATCAAGATCCCCATTCAAAAATGCACACTTAACATCCATCTGATAAACCTTGTAGTTCTTATGGGTAGCATAGGCAAGAAATAATCTTACAACTTCAATTCTAGCTACAGGTACAAAAGTCTCTCCATAATCAATTCCTTCCTTTTGAGAATATCCTTTACAAACCAATCTAGCCTTATTCCTTACAACTTGACCATCCTCATTCAATTTATTCCTAAAAACCCATTTAGTTCCAATAAAATTCTTATTTTTAGGCCAGGGAACTAAAGTCCATGTGTTATTCTTCTCAATCTGATCTAATTCTTCTTCCATAGCTTTCAACCAATATTCATCTTTACATGCTTCAATTACCGATACCGGTTCAACTTAAGAATTAAATATACCTCATTAGTTTCCAGTCTTCTTGTTGTCATCACTCCATTATTCTTATCCCCAATGATTTGATCTTCTGAATGATTTAATGTCACATACCTAGGAGTCCTTTGACTCTCTGTTCCTCTTCCTGATTCTTCAGTTACTGTTAATTTTTTTGATATTGCCAGAGTAATTGGTTCAACACTGTGTTCTGGTAAAGGTGCTACTGGTTCAGATATTATCATTTCCACCACTAATTCCTTCTCATAAACTCTGATTTGACCTTTGTTAGGCTCATCGAAATTGACATTATCACTCTCCACAATTCTCTTGAATCTCTTGTTATAACACTTATATGCTTTGCTTTCATTAGAATAACCAAGAAATATGCCTTCATCACATCTAGGATCAAATTTGCCAATAATATCATCTCTCTTGATATAACATTTACTACCAAAGATTTTGAAATACTTAACTATAGGTGTATTGCCAAACCATTATTCATAAGGTGTCTTACCAATTTCTCCTTTGATATTTACTCTGCTAAATGTATAAGCCGATGTGCTCACTGCTTCTCTCTAGTAGATATGAGGTAGACTAGCTTCCATCAACATTGTTCTAGCAGCATCCAAGATAATTCTGTTCTTCCTTTCCACAACTCCATTCTGCTGAGGTGTCCAAGGAGCAGAAAATTGTCTCCTTATACCACGCTTCTCACAAAAGATTAAACTCACCGGATATGAATTCTCTACCATGATATGACCTCAAACATTTAATCTGCAATCTTGTCTCAATTTCCACTTTAGCCTTAAATATTTTAAACTTTTCAAAAGCTTCAGATTTCTCCCTTAGAAAAGTAACCCACATCATTCTAGAATAATCATCAATTATTAGCATGAAATATCTATCACCTTGAAAAATTTCAACTCTAGAAGGGCCACACAAATAAGTATGAATAAGATCGAGAACATCATTAGATTTTTCTTGTATACTCCTAAAAGAGGTTCTGACCTATTTTCCCACTTGAGATTCTTTACATATCGGATTATAAGGCTTCACAATCTTAGGTATATCTCTAACTGCCTTAGTTAAACTGATCTTTACAATGCAATCAAAATTCACATGACACACCCTCTTATGCCATAACCAACTCTCATCAATTTGTGTAATCAAACATGTCTTCTCACCGGAATTCAAATGAAATATATTACCTTTTATCTGTGTACTGGTTGCAATCTCCAAATCAGATCTGTTAATGATTTTGCATTTTCCATCCTTGAACTATAATTGAAATCCCTTATCCACCAATTTTCCTACACTCAAAATATTATGCCTCAAACCTTCAACAAAATAAACATTATCAGTATTGTTCTTACCATCTAATGATATAGTTTCTTTTCCTTTGATCATACATGCTTTATTATATTCAAATCTAACTAGTCTGCCATCAAATTCTTGAAAAGATAAAAACTTCCCTTTATCTCTAGTCATATGATGTGAACATCCACTGTCAATTACCCAATCATCCTTGTCTTCAATTTTAGTGGCAAGCGCCTTCTTTTCAGGTACATTATCTTCCAGTGTCAAAACATCTTCCTTGATAGCCAAGAACACCCATTCCTTTCCATTGCCGGAACCACTAGCAGAGTCTTTTGTCGGTTCATCATCAGAGTCAGTAATACCTTCATCATCCGCTATGTAGCATGATTTGTCTCTGTTTTTACCATACTTGTACTTATTCTTATATCCAGGGTTAGTCTTAAAAGATCTTCTAACTCTTTCTTCAAATCTTGAATTCCTTTTAGGACATCTAGATGCAAAATGACCAATCTTATTTCATGCAAAACATTTAAAAGGTTCTTTTCCTTCATAGTTACTTCCTATCAGTCCTTTAGTTACTCTTCTAGCAAATAGTGCTTCAGGTTTCTCAAACTCATGATATTCTCTCTTCATTGTTTTCCATTTGGTGGAATTGATTATGTGTTACATTGATGTTTTATCATTGATGTCGACACTAGTTTTTTGGATGCTTTATTGGCACCCTTCTAGTCCTGGTAGGTTAAGTGGTTTCTGGTTAACTTGGATTCGGTATGATCTGGTAGGCTCCGGTATAATCCGGTAATGGAATTGGCTTGTTCATGATACTTATACTCATATTTGGTCAATTGGTTTTTGTCCAAAGATTGGATGCTATCCTTCTTGCTTAGAAGATTGGTTTCTCATTCCGGCGAGGGTTTCACCAAGAAAGCATTTGATGGAAATATTTGATCAATTTCATAAGTGGTATTGATACATCTTCTGATGGAATTTTAGGATGTTGTTGGTGATCATGTTCGAGACTTGGCATTTAGAGATCATTGTTGAAGCCTGTGGACCTATACTTGGTCCCAATTGATCTAGGTTATGGACCAAATTTAATGTAATGCATGGATAAGACCTATTGATGTATTTACAAGATGTCTTATGTTTTGATATTACTAGCTTGGTCTAAGGCTAACATGGTTTGCAATTATGTAATTGGTTTGTTGTCTGGTGGCCAACCTGATTATTTCTGGTCGAGGGTTTGTATAAATAGATGTAAGATCTCATTATAGATCATCATGGTTAATGTAAAGAGGTCATGGTCAATGTGCGAATAATGTAATATCATTTAGGTAGAGGAGTTGGTCGATCATTGAAGATCGAATTAGGTTTATGTAAGAGGATTTAGTCCTCCGGTATTGAGCTAAACCGGAACTATACTCAAGCATTGGAGATGCTATCTTTTACAGTTCAACACTTCTTTTCTTTGTAGTCTGGATTTATATGTAGTCAGTGAGGCTCCTTTTATGATGAGCAATGTGCTCTAGGTTGTTGGCCTTCCTGCAAGTGTAGGCCCATTCATTGTAATTCACATACTTACTGCAAAAGTATTATTTGGTTGTGGGTAGGCTTCCCACTATGGTTTTTCCCTTTACCGGGTTTTCCATATACAAATCTTGGTGTTGTGTGGATGGCTTTTATTCAATGATTATTTGAACTGCCTAACAATTGGTATCTGAGATGTGGTCCTCTCTGCTGAAAGATTAACCACTTGAGGAAGATCTGATGACGTCTAATAGTTCAAGTTCATCCATTTCTTCTGGAGCTATCTTTCAAAGGGATATTCTAAGGCTTGATGGAATAAATTACACAGTATGCAATATTCAGATGGAGACTCATCTGAGATGTCTTGGCAAGGAGATTTGGGAGATCACACAGAATGGTGTCACACCCTATAATCTGGGATCTGGCAATCCTCCTCCAACAAACCTGGAGAAGGAGCTTGAGAATGATTGTAGAGAAAGAGAAGCCCTCTTGTGTGCACTTTCTGATCAACAAATAATGGGATTAACTGACAAATCATCTCGAAATGCTATATGGGATAAGTTGGAGACTCTTAATGAAGGTGACCCTATAGTGAAGATTTCTAAACTTGATAGTTACCGGGTGAGATATGAAAACCTGAAGATGGAAGAAGATGAAAGGATTAATGCATTCATGGAAAGGGTAAATGAGATTGTTATGGGAATTCAATGTTGTGGTGGAACTCTAAGCAAAGATGAAATTATTTCTAAAGTACTGAGAGCTCTACCACCAGCTTACAAAATGAAGGCTACTACTATTAATGAATTGAGAACAATGGCTAATAAATATGTCAATAGAGATACCTTGGTTGGGAAACTATTTGCTTTTGAGCTTGAGGAATTTGGACCTTCTGGAGCTGTGAAGACTAAACTTTCTTTTCATGCATCTACATCTACAACCGGTAAGCAAGACTAGAAAGCTTTATATGCAAAGGAGTTAGAAGATATGAAGAGAGAAGATGATGAGTTTGAGCAACTTGAAGCACTATTTTCTAGAAGAGTACTGAAAGGACCGGAAGGAAGTAAGTATGAAGGAAAAACACCTTTTAAATGTTTTGCATGTAATAAGATAGGTCATTTTGCATCTAGATGTCTTGAAAGGAATTCAAGACTTGAAAAAAGAGTTAAAAGATCATTTAAGTCTAACCTTGGATATCAAAACAATTATAAGTATAAGAAAAATAGAGACAAATCATGCTACATAGTGGATGAGGAAGGCATTACTGATTTAGATGATGAACTGATAGAAGACTCTACTAGTGCACCCGACAATAGGAAGTAATGTGTATTCCTGGCTATCAAGGAAGATGATCTGACACTGGAAGAGAATGTACCTGAAGAAAAGGCACTTGCTGCTAAAATTGAAGAGAAGGATGAAAGGGTAATTGATAGTGGTTATTCACATCATATGACTGTAGATAAAGGGAAGTTTTTGTCTTTGCAAGAATTTGATGGTGGACTAGTGAGATTTGGAGATGACAAGGCATGTGTGATTAAAGGAAAATGAACTATATCATTGGATGGTAAGAACAATACTGACAATGTTTATTATGTTGAAGGTTTGAAGCATAATCTTTTGAGTGTAGGACAATCGGTAGACAAGGGATTTCAATTACAGTTCAAAGATGGAAAATACAAAATCATTAACAAATATATATGGCTTGGAAATTGCAACCGGTACATAGACAAAAGGTAATATATTTTATTTGAACTCCAATGAGATGACATGTTTGATTACATAGATTGATGAGAGTTGGCTATGAATAAAAGGACGTGTCATGTGAATTTTGATTGCATTGTGAAGATCAGTTCAACTAAGGCAGTTAGGGATATACCTAAGATTATGAAGCCCTATAATTTGGTATGTAAAGAATCTGAAATGGGTAAACAAGTCAGAACCTGTTTTAGGAGTATGCAAGATAAATCAAATGATGTTCTTGATCTTATTCATACTGATTTATGTGGCCCTACTAGAGTTAAAAGTTTTCATGGTGATAGATATTTCATGCTAATCATTGATGATTATTCTCGAATGATGTGGGTTACTTTTTTGAGAGAAAAATCTGAATCATTTGAAAAGTTTAAAATCTTTAAGGCTAAAGTGGAAACTGAGATAGGATTGAACCAATTAAGCATAAACAATAATCAGAGAATACATACCATCCACATGACACCAAGATTTATACATGAAAAAACTGGTAAAGGGAAAAACCATGGTGGGAAGCCTACCCATAGTCAGATAATATTTTTGCAGTAAGTATGTGAATTACAATTGAGGGGCCTCCACTTGCAGGAAGGCCAACATCCTAGAGCACACTTCTCATCACAAAAGGAGTCTCATTGACTACATAGAAATCCAGACTACAATCCGAAGAAGTGATTGAACTGCAAAGATAACATCTTCTATGCTTGAGTACAATTCTAGTTAAGTTTAATACCGAAGGAATAAATATTCTTACATAAACCCACTTTGATCTCTAGTGATTGACCAAATCCTCTGCCTGAATGATATTACACTCTTCACACATTTCATATCCATTTCCAGTCCCTTGACCATAACCATGATGATCTACAATGAGATCTTACATCATATATATACAAACCCTCTACCATAAATAATTAGGTCGGCCACCAAACAATAAACCATTTACATAATTATAAAACATGTTGGCCTTAGACCAAATGGATAATATTCAACCCATAAGACATCCCATAAACATATTGCGAGGTCTAATCCACATGTTACGTTAAGTTGGTCCATAACCTCGATCAACTAGGACCCAATATAGGTCCACACACTAAAGCAATAATCCAAATCCACCAAATCTCGAGCATGATCACCGACAAAATCTTGAATCCATACTAGAAGCTACACCAACACCTCTTATGCATATCATCAAAGATCTTCATCAAAGCTCTGTCGGTGAAACCCTCGCCAGTACCACTAGCCAAGCTTCCAAGCAAACAGGATAGCATCCTATTACCAGAGCAAAACCAACTGATTGAATATGAACACGAGTATCATGAATAAGCCAATTCCATAACTAAATCATACTGGAGCATACTAGATCATGCCAGATCCAAACCAACTAGAGACTACTCATCCTACTGGGACTAGAAGGGTGCCTGTAAAGCATCCAAACAACTAGTGTTGACATCAATGACAAAACATCAATGCAACACATAATCAATTCCTCCAAATGGCCAACACAATCATGCCACTCTTCTGTGCAATATGGATAGACACAAAGCAACAGTATGAGCAAGGCTCTTAGTTAAAATCCAATAAAAGTCATCAAAGAAGTCCTATCAAAAGATTTAGAAAAGATAGAGAACATCAAGCAATTATAACTTCAATCACAAAGGTAGGAGGTTCAATATACAAATTTACATCAGTCAGAGGCCTAAAAAAGATTAGATCTTGAGAGGCAATAATGACAAAGATTATTGTATAAGATTTCATGTACAACTAGTGGGACTTTTACTCAAAGTGTCTTTGACATGATGCTCATGCATAGGACAAGCCATCAGCCTTGAAGAGAGATATAGAAGTAGGATACATGACCATGGTAATGCAAAGAATAGTGTAGTCTTGAAGATTTTTGTCATGAAGGAATCATAGATTATAGGCCACAAGTCAGGACAATTAAGTAAAATAAGATTATTATCATGATCGAAGAAAGCTTCACTAAAGCTAGAAATAAACCTATGCCTAATAAATTATTTTATATTTTAGCTGAGCCATGAAGGAATATGAACATTATCTTTGTTATTACTAGAGCTTGTGATGCAATGAAATCATAACCCAAAGTAGGTTGATTTTCTTTGGTCACAATCTTGACTCGTAAAGGATTTGATCAATATACCTTACTCAATGATTTTAAAGTTTGAGCTACACTAAGATGACAGAAAAGTTGACATCATTAATCACTTGAATCAAAGATAATACAGATGAGGTCATAATTGATAAATATGTCAAAGTTATAAATGACATCTAGATAGATATTAGAAGTTATAATCCAACCTTCTATTAATAACATATGCACACCATATTAGAATATAACATCATAAAACATTCATATATTCAACTTTCAAGCATATGAAGAATTCAAGCAAAATCATTATTGTTGCATATTCACTGCTTTGAGTTTGAGATTAACCTATTTATAAAACTAGCCTATTTATAGCAACAATTTTTATATACATACATACATACATACATACAGATATATACATACATACACATTGTATTTGGCTTGGATTGAAACTAGTTTTTATAATTTGGCCAGCCATTTTGAAAGGATTTTGAAAATGTAAACTTTTGACATTTAGTATTAATAAAATATCAATACTACCAACCAAAAAAAAGATCAAATATTATATGTTTTCACTGTTGACCCATGCCATCCCCAAACCTAGACACTTGGTCTACTTGTCCATGAAACCCATTCCCCCCATTTTCCAATTCTCTAAATCAACACCAATTCTTACTGATGAGATTAAATATTGCTGACAGAAAATCATAAACTTTTTTAATTGATGAATATTTACATAAACCATAAAAAAATGGTGAACGTTTAATGTTTGCTTCATTGTTTTATCATTAAAAGCATTGAAATTTTCCAAAAGAGCAGAAAAAATTACTTCTTGCTACTCTAAAACCACATTATCAATACCTACAACATCTTTAAACATAACTCCATTTGTTTCCTGGAAAAGTAAATGTTAAATATATGTGACTAAATGACATACCTACCAAACTCATTTCATTTGTCTAAAACAAAATCACAAGAAATTGAAAGCATCGAATCCCCATGCTAATTTCACATATAATATGAAATGTGATAACTTACCTCTACCCGAGCCTAAGGTTTAGATTGTTTGAATTCGAGAGTTGTCCATATATCTTGTAGGAAGGCAATGGTAACAAGTGATAATTTGTTTTCTTACTGACAAAAAAATGTCAATTGGATAAAAAGATTGAATAAAAAACCATACTACATCAACATCCTGATATATTTAGAAAGAAAAATGGAAAAGCTTACCCAATTCTCCATTCTCCTTGGCCTCCTAATAAAAGTGAATCTTATGATAGCAGTCATGGATGCAACAACAAATATGCATTAATGTGATCTTAAAGTATGCATTAACTTAAACAAGCATTCACAGAAACTAAGCATAAACACACAACCCACAAATCATACAGAAGTAGGAGACATGTTAGTGGGTTAGTGGCTAGTAGTTTTCCTTACTTTCTATTAGTTACATTCTCTTGGCGACTTCCTATTGAATTTTTGGTAGTAGGCCTCATAGACCCCTTTACATAGCTTACTTAGCTTGCTTATGAGACCACATTGGTCTATTAAAAGAAATCATTAATACATCATAAAATATTACATAAGATTTTACAATGATATACATAATTCTCTGTCTCTGGATGTAGTGTCTTCCTCGCCATCGAACTCACCTCCATTTGTGATCTAGGAGATGAAAAAATAACCTAGGCATTCTATCTGCCCAACCAAATGAATCTTGTGCTTCTCGGTGCTCATGACAAGCTCACGTCCCTCACGAAGGAGTATCCTCGCAAACCGACATCAACCTTCGGGAATGGACCTGTGCGTGCATGTAGTATCTAACAACCAAACTGTTGAACATAGCTACATGTGTTATGTCAGGGAGAAATAAATAACTTGGCCAAGTTTAACCCTTTTGGGGTAGGTGAAAACACCCTTCCCTATTTGACCCATAATCAAGAACCCTCTCCATTATACATCCTTCATAGACAAAAATAAAAATTACCCTTCCTGGGTATTTATTTTTCTTTATATTTATAATTTATGTTTTATTGTATCATATTTGTTGTTTCTCTTATAATTATACCCATTTATGGAATTTAGATTCCATTCAATTGAAATAAAAAACATCATTTATAATACCCATTTATGAAATTTTATATCCACAACCTACTTAACTATATATAAATATATATACATATATATTCTTAGACCAATTGATTTTTTGTTAGAAAACTAGTCGAATTGACTAAAGTAATCAAGGCTAAATAATTAAATACGAAAATGGTGAGTGGAGAGTTAGCAGAAGAATAATCCAAGTCAGCAAGGTAACCATAAAACAAACCCTCGATGATTATTGTGGAATATGCGAATGAATAAGTTCAAATCGCCTACAAGATTACTTGGGAAGGAAAATAGATAGGAAATGTGGGTAGAAATATATACTGTGCACAAGTAACGAGAAACAAATTCTTAACCCCAAATATAAAAGAGTGAGATCAAATCGTCCCAAACCAGAAGAGAGGAGGGCAAATAAAAGAGAATATAGATACTATTATGCAAAAACGTAATGAATTCGGTGACCAACCAAATCAATCCTTAATATATATGCAAAAAATGTGAAGGGAGTAAATGGACTATGCAAGAAAATAACAACAAAGGATAAATTTAAAAAAATCTTTTATTAATGAAAGTGTAAATCGATCAAGGAGGGAAATCACAGAGGAAGAAATAAGGCTAAGGGTTGAGGCGAGATGTATGGACAAACATCACTAACTTGGCTTGATACTGTCTTCGCTTTGTGGCTATGACCGAAGAAGATATCAGTTAGTCAGCAAAACAAAAATCCAAATTGCAGATCAACTTTCAAAAAAGTTAATATGATAAGGGGAGATAACAAAACATTACATTACCGATTTGGTAGAAAGAGGAGAATGAGAGTTGATACATGGTTTCTGCAGAGCTCGTGCTCCTCCCAATCACCTTTTTCCAAGTTAGAAGATTTTTTTGGGAGAGAGGGGGTGTGATGTTAGAAAATCTGGGAAGGCAGGAGAGAGGTGGCGCCTACTTCCTTGCTGGCCAATCCACTCCTTCCACAAATCACCTTCCAGTAAGCTTAATTGCCTTTCAAAAATCGCCCTAGTCACCCTTTCTTACAATTCTAGTGCAAAGGGTGGATAATTACAAAGGTGGGGGGGGGGGGGGAATTAGATAGGAGAGCTCCCTCCCAAATTTGGCCTTTCATATTAATAAGAGTGCAGAGAGGTGAGAATTCGACATCTCTCTCTGGGTTTTAAATTATTTTTGGCTGAGAGAATCGATCCTCAGATTGTGGATCTATATGACTGATTGGAGAGTTGGAGTGAGGTAAACTCAATTAGATTAGCCAGTTGAGAGAGCTGATCAAGAGTTGCGGGGGGGGAGGGAATTAGATAGGAGAGCTCCCTCCCAAATTTGGCCTTTCATATTAATAAGAGTGCAGAGAGGTGAGAATTCGACATCTCTCTCTGGGTTTTAAATTATTTTTGGCTGAGAGAATCAATCCTCAGATTGTGGATCTATATGACTGATTGGAGAGTTGAAGTGAGGTAAACTCAATTAGATTAGCCAGTTGAGAGAGCTGATCAAGAGTTGGACTGGATTGATTAGCCAGTCAGGAAGATAAATTTAAGAGTTGACGAGAAGTTACTAGGAGTTAATTCTCCATCAAAGTTTGATACTCAGGTGTTAAATTTAAAACATGTTAGAATTCAAATAATTCATAATTTAAATTCATTTACTTATACTCTTATTTAACATTTTATGTTTCAATTATATCTTAATGTTATTTATTATCAACATCGATTTTAATATCATTTAATTAATGTATTTAATTATTACATGTGTGTGTGTGTGTGAATGCACAAGCCATATTCCTTGGGTTGTTGTCGATGAACTAGGAGACCTCTCCTCGGTTATTTATCCACCTTCGATGATCGACCTTGCATCCACGTCACACTCAGCAAAAATCATCAAATCATCATGCAACATAATTAAAATAATATCGTTAACGCATTGGAATATTGTTTTTTTAATTAAATAACATCAAAATAGCATTAAATAACATCATAACAAACATAAATAATATCACCAAAAACATCATAATATCAATGTCAAATTTAAAATAATCCCATCAAGCATCAATAATATCAGTATCTAACTTATCAACCTAGTCTAAAACTTGTTCATCTAAATCGGGTCATGACACCTTGCTTATAAGAGTCATGCCTCTTTAGCTTGGATTTATTTACATTTTTTATTAAATGATATCTCCTTGGTGATGAAGGTGTCTATCCTTGTTTCTAGCTTCCTTAAGACATCAACATATTTCTATGTTTACATATTAAGTGGGGGGCATACATTGCACCCTCTTTGTACCATATTTTTTTATTTTGCATGTCTTATACAAGTTGTTGCATGCTCAAAACCTGATCTAACTCTTAGACCAGATGCTTCATTCCTAAAACTAGACACAATCCTTTTACATGTCTTATATAGGGTGTACATTATTGAAACCATATCTAACTCTTAGATGAGATTTTTTCATTCCCAAAACTAGACATATTGTTTTTCAATTACATGTCTTATACAGGTTGTTGAAACCAAACCTAACTCTTAGGTGAGATTCTTAAAAACTAAAACCAAATGATGGCATATGCAGTAGGGTGACTTGACTAGCATAATGTAGCTTGCTACACCTTTCAACTCTTCCTTTTTCTTCTTTAAGGTAGGTTGACTAGCATAACACAACTTCCTAGACTATTCAACCCTCATGCAATATTTTTTGAGATGAGTGGAACTAGCATAAGACAACTTTCTATACTATTAAACTCTCCTTGTGCAACATTTTTTGAGATTAGTGAAACTAGTATAACACAAAGACTATTCTAACTCTCCTTATCTATATTAATCACACAACATAACACACCTTGTTGTCCAATGTGTATTCATGTTCTTGTGGATCACCTAGCATAACATGGCTTGCTAGCCCACGACATCCACATTCTCTCATTTCTCATTCCCATGAGCTCATAGATTTTCTACCTGATGGATCATGGTTCATCACTTGATGCATTCTCTTTATCTTTTCATTTGACCACTTGTGTTCTCATGATAACATTTTGAGAATGAGATTAGTGGTTGACACATTTTGACTATTGAGGTCTCTTCAGCTAGTTGACTTGGTTTTTTTTTGTTTTTAGTACTAACCTTTTGTGTCATATGTCTTTGGTCTTTATTTTCCCTTTGTTTGGATTTTTGTATCTTTTTCTTGTTTTGTGTGTCCTTTCATGTGACTGTGTGAGTTAAGATCCTAATATTGGGGCCTTGGTTCCTTGAAATTATTGATGTCTTATCTCCTTATGATCTCACTCCTAGTTGTTCCTCTCTCCCTCTTCCTCATCTTTCTACTTTACCATGAGTATTTGCAAGGGCTCATACTCCTATTAAAGTGGGGGCTAATGTAGCATCATAAATTATACTTGGTACAATTCACACCTCATATTTGTGCTCCTACTTTGGCGTGTCCTATTTTCATCCTCCCCTAGGCCCATTTGGCCCCTTTTTACTCCAAACTTGATGCCACTTATGTACATGGTTGAGTGGACCTCATTCTAGGTTTATGCGCCCTTTTTTAATGGTTTCTTGTCCTACTTTTGGAGGATAAGACCATTGTGGTGCCCTTGTCTGGACCATGGACTTATGGCGCCCTAGTCCTCCTTAAACAAGACCCATTTTAAATGCGGGTGGGTGTTCCCTCTCCCCAATAGATTTTGGTCCCCATGGCAACAATTGATGATTGGAGGTTGACCTAATAAGTAATTTACCTATGAAACCTTATATAAGGACATCCTATTAATCCATTTAAGATCTAAAAATCTATAAAACACATATGCAATTATTTGTGCATCTATCAAGCATTCTCAATAATTCAAGGTAGCATTTCATCCAACCATATCCTTCAAGCATCATGAAGAAAAGTCACATCAATATTCATGTAAGCATGTGTATTTGATTAGGTCCTTCATGTTCATGTGTTTGTCATGTTATTTTATTCAACAATCATGATCATATCTAAAGAGCATTGCATCATCAATATTCCTATCTACCATTGTAGATTCGAGGCATATCTTCCAACATTTACTTCAGCATTTACATTTCATACTTCAATTCAATTTAAAGTTAATTCCTAAACTAGGATTTGACCCAAGGAAAAGCCCTATCCACAACCATTTTCCTATGTTCCTATGTGCAGGGAATTGACTCCATCGTGAATTGTGATTGAAGGTTCCGACATAATTAATATCGAAAAAAAGATTCATATTTTAAAGGAGTGAAAAGTGGAGGACTATGGTGACCTACCACGATGGTCCCAATAAATTTTCCTAATATTTTGATAAAAAATCCTATGTGTCTTCCTGATCCAGAAAAAATCCCACTTGTGTATCCAAGAGTTACAGGAGCAGGGTGACCTACCACCACGGTCTAGACAATTTAGCTTGAACTTTCAGTTAGCTTCTAATCTTCTTCTTTTTCTTAGATTTTTGCCTGTGGCTCTATCTGATGTCTGTAGCTCTTTGTTGCTTCTAATTTGTTTCTATTTTCCATTTTTTTACCCTAAACTCTACAATTCACATCCAATTTTAACTCTAAAAGTGGAGACACCATATAGGTAAATTTAATTGATATCTCAACCCTTTTCCCAATTGAATTGTGGCTAGAACTATTGAAATTTCTCCCCCTTTTAAATGTATTGGTATACTAGGAAAGATTAGTGGTTTTATTATCTTAATTAGTGAAACAATAACTTTACCACAATACAACTTTCATAAAATAAAAAATATTTGATTTTTGTTGGAGATATTTTGCAAATGGAACCACACTGCTTGTTGGTGCTTCAATCTTCTTCAACTGATTTGTTGACGTGGGTATCCTTCAACTAAGATTCTAATAAAATGATAGCTAGCACACAGGATACTAAAATGTTTGACACATTAGATGTAAATAGAAGATACCTTATTTCCTTTATACTTTGATGGATACTCATGGCCATCGGGCTTAGTAAGGTTTAATTTAAGTGGGGTATTATTTTTAAGTTCCTTTTCCTTCATCTATTCAAACTAGAAACAAATTTAACTAAGAAAAGTGTTTGATATATTCTTAGTTGGAATATGTATCATTAATGTTGCTGAGGTGCTTCATCCTGAATTCTAATGATAACATCTTATCTAATTGAGCATTGGTATTTTCAACAACATTCTCTTTGTCACTCATAACAACATTGGTGATCTATGGAAGCATCTTGATGATTTCAATTTTTCATTTTTCTTTAATCTTCAAACTACCATCAGTATCCTTGAGGAATGAAGGGAGAGGAGTGTCTTTCATTTGATCATATCTATTCAGCTCCTTAATCAAACATTTATGAAATTTGTCATGTAGTTTTATCCATTAATCAATCTACTTCAAAATTTCATCTGAAGTTGCTTCTAGTTGCTCCGACTCTCCTTGTATAGGGTTTTTCATTAGTTCATCCCTTTTTTATTCTAACCTACTTTTTAACCTTTTATACTCTTGTATGGCTTTGTAAGTCACGATGAACACAATCCAAAACCTATCAACATGTAGGAGCATCTTCTCAAATATTTGAATCACCAATCTAGTTACAATATTAGCTTTAGAAGCTTTTAATTCCATAACAAGCCCTTTTTCCCTTTCTCTCAATTTTTTCAGCATCTCTTCTCCATTGCACCCTTTCTATAGATATTCCAATTAGTTTCTTCTCTGACTTTGATATTAACTACATAATAGACTATGGGTTTGAACTTGAAAGAGAGCTCATTTTGTCTCTTATCTGCATATTTTCATTTCTCAAATATTTAGTCTCATTTGTGAGCCTTGTATTTTATCTCACTAGTTTCTCTATATGAGTCTTAGTAAATTTGGTTACATTAATGGTCAAATCAGCAAAATCCATTTGATTAGTGTCCTTAATTGTATGGACAACCAATTTACCATAGATCTTTCTTGGATTTTCAATTGTTATTGGTCTCTTATTTGATGGGTATAGTGCCCAAATTGATAGAGAATTATTATCAAGATTAAATCTTGACCTAGTATAGATACTGTCTACAAATTTAATACTCAATTTTATTTTCATGTTTTGACTAGCTCTCAAGTTATCAAATGTTACAACAAAACTGATATCCCACCCAAGTAGAATCATGACACCTGTTTCTTGCATTAGTTCTCTCCCTTTTTCTAGTGCCATGCCTTCATTTATTTAGCTACTTCATCTAACAACTCCTTAAACATTTGAGGATGCAAGTCAGGTCTAATATCCTTGATTCTTTCTCTAAGTTGTCTATCCTTTAAATTAAAAAATAAAAGCTTTAAATTCATTAGTTTTGGTAAAATTATCATAAAAAATAAATTCCTCATTTACAATATGTTTGACATCATCAGTCAGTTCATCTTCCTCTTCCTCTTCATCATCATCATCTTTATAATCACTAATATCAATTGAAAAACTTGTCTAAGGAGTAGGTTGTGGAGATGCATGCCTTATTGGGGTTACCCTTTCTACTTCTATATGTTGGACAACTTGTTCCCTTGGTGTTTTAATAGGTGCCCTAAATACATGAGATGCCACATTTTCTAGAAGCTTAGATTTATGGTAGAATAGTTTAATGGTGAAAAAGTGACCCTACAAAGGGAATAACTATGTTCTCTTGAGAGACAATTTTACAACATATATTCAAATATCTGCAACTAGTGAACCTAGTGAAGATATATATCTAGAAAAATTGAAGGAGCAGACACATGGAGTATTCAGTCTGAGCCTGAGCATCTCAGTCAAGGACACCAGTGTGGCACACAGACATTTGCACAACACACTGTAGTCTAGTATGGACAGTGAATAGGAAATACTTATGAACATGAAAACTCAACTTTGTGTTTTAATTAACTTGCAAAATCTAGGAGTTAGAAGCATAGCAGCAAATACTAGATGATAAATACAAATAGAAATGAATATAAATGAAATAAATATAGAAAAAGAAAACCCTCGTGCATTTGAATTCTTCTAATAAATACAAACACATGAAGAAGAGGAAAAATGTTGGGGGTTGTGTTTAGAGGCTTGCCTCAGTCAAATCCCCGTTTTGGTATTTCCACCTCCATGAACAACCCAGATAGATAAATAGATCAAAAGATAAATATATAAAATGATAAAATGATAAAAAAAAGGGGATATGATAAATCCCAAGATACTCAAAGACGTGATAGATAAAATGATAGAAAGATATTAGCAAAGAAGCTTGAGGAAGCCAAGAGAGTTGCAAAAGATTATTGTGAGAGCTTGAGAGTGTTGTAGAAAACTAGAGACTACTATAAAAAGAGGAAGAGAAAGAGAAAGCTATGAGAACCCAAAGAATGAGAGATATTTCTTGGGAGAACCAAGAGAAATTACATGAATAAAAGAGATAGATTTAAATGAGAGAATAGGAGGGAAAGAAGAGGTTGATGAGCCATTTAGGAGATTCTAAGCCATTTCCACTGAGCAAGATAAGTGAGAAGTGTCAAAATGCACAAAACCAAAATTTGAATGTTAAGATCTTGTAGGATAAATGTGCGACGTGTGGATGTTTTCATGTCATGCTAGTGTCTAGATGAATCGCACTAAAAAATTATGAGTGACACAATAAACACGTGCTTAATGCAAAATAAAAGTTGAAGGATAGCTGTTGAAAAGGTATATTGAGCATCTTGAGAGGGAAAAGGATGATGTAAGGACTAAAATGAGCCTACTCAAATGCTAGGGGAATGGACACTAAAGTGACTATTAAAGTGTAGGTAGAGTTGCAAAGGGGTATGAAATTTTTTACTCTACATTTTTCCCCCACTTTAGTGGGCTTATGAATCAACATGAATATGCGCACTAAAGGATATCTATTAAACATAAATAGCATCAGGATGAAAAAAGGATATTGTAGAGGAAGTAGACAAATCTTTGAGCTAAGGAAGTAATTCCCCCAAGCTAAAGACCTACAAAATAAATGCATTAGATAGAAAAATCTGCATAAGACAAGGTTAGAAAGTGAAAATTCCCAAGACGATGGGGTTAGATCATGATAAAAAAATAGATATTTAGATAAGAATATTGATAGAACACACACTAAAGCACATAAAAAACTAAAATATTTAAGTCAACAAAGTGAAAGAGACCTCAATGTAAAAGGTTGTCTCAGTACTATGCGTCAACCCCAAAATAGAAGAAACCACATATAGAGGAATTCTAAAAAGGAGAGAAGAATGCAAGGATAAATTGCTTAAAGGAATAATGCACCCAGAAGTTAGAGAAGCAATCAATGTTGAAGAGATATTACATGACCTGGATACTAGCTTTCTCTATAGCTAGCGGTCATGTAGATGGTAATGATTAAAAAGATAGATCACAGTCTAGCAAGTTGTGTTATTCCAGGTGATCAAAGATAAGTAGAACTAACCTTGCTATGAAGGAAAGCCACTGCCAAAAGATAAATAGAACCAACCTTGCTATGAAGGAAAGCGACTACCCAATGATAAGTAGAACCAACTTTGCTTTGAAGGAAAGCCACTACCGATAGAGATAAATGGATGTTGTATAGGACCTCCTTACAATAGAGGGAGACCACTATAGTCAAGATCAATTTTGATAAGAGCCACATAGGGAAAAGATGGATAATTGCCACATCAGGTGACAAGAAGATTGTCACAATAACAGACAAGAAATAGACATGCACCTCTATGGATGAGAAAGAGATAGGCACCACCATAGGTGGAGATTAGGTATAGTGAGAATGCACAAATTGTTGGCAATTGACACTCAATTGTTCGGTTTCACTATGTTGTCATTGATGGCAACATGGTATTGTGTTTGGGTTCTATGGTGTACCGATAGGCACTTCATAGATACTTCACCGTCACAGACACCGGCAGGACATAAGGATTTCTTTGGTTACCGACAATATAGGCCGACATGGTTTAGTAAAGGTTATCGGTATTGGAGGCTGACATATCTTGGATCTGATGAATACTAAGGGGGGGGGGTGAATTAGTATGTGAAAAATATTTGAACTTAAACACTTTGCAAAACTAATAGAAAACTGGTAAAATAGTTTAACAGACAAACCGGTTAACACACATGCCAACAATGACAAAGTACAGTTGAACAACCTTGTTTTCATTTGATATTAAAGTAATAAGAGTTTATGACAATAAGGAATAATACTTGTCAAAAACAGATTTAAAGTCCTGCAAGAATTGTTTCATCGATAAAGACTAGGACTCAAGTAGGGAGGTGGCTACTTCTTTTTTTGTCTGCAGCTAGGAGACCTGTTCTTCCATGGCATCAATTGTGCTCATCTCCTGTGAAACTGTCAAGGCATCCAGGTTCAGATAGCACTTCTGAAGAATTTGCAGTTGTGGGAGTAGAACCAGTTGTAGCTTCTGCAAATCTCTAGACCGAGTGTTGATCTCTTGCTCCATTTTTGCTGACTAGATGTGAAACCGGTGAATGGTTTTCCTATAGGTTGTAAAGGAATCATAAGGCATCTTGAATGTGCTCAAGTAGGATTGCAATTCCATTTCAAGTTTTTGCTTCTAAGCTAGCACATCATCATAGAACAAATGGGGTTGGCAGATTTTGCTGAGTAGCAGATTCCCTCATCTAGAGCATCCCTTATATCCTTTTGTTCTTTCTTTAGTTCAGTCCTGAGCTCATTCAACTTCTTCACCAGAGCTATATTAAGAGCTTTTTGATGCTCCTTCTTGACATTAGCCTCTGCTGCCTCTTCAAGGCTCTGCACCTGATCATCCACTACTGTGCATAGGAGCTTAAGTTTAGCTAGTGATGAATCGGTGTTGAGAAGATTTGTACCAGGTATCAAACCGGTAAGAGTTTCCATAGTAGCTTGAATTACATCTTGCTCCTTCTTCCTTCGAATGATTTCAAGGAAATCTTGAGCTACCTTGATGCTCTACATTAGCTCTGTTTCACTTGCAGACTGGAGATCGATAGGACTGGTGATATCAGCTGGTTTGGCTTGACTCCCAGTTGTCTTTGGAGTCTCCATCTGGGTGCTCTTCTCTACTTCTCCTACCTTGTCCTCTTCTGCTTTCTTCTTCTCCACTTCTCTCCTATTCTCTGCTTCCTTATCCTCCTCTTCCTTCTTCCTTTTCTCTGCTTCTCTCCTCTTTTCCTCCTCTTCCTTCTTCTTCTTCTATGCTTCCTTCTTCTTTTCCTGTTCCTTATCTTCTTCTTCCTTCTTTTTCCTTTTATCTTCTTGCTTCTTTTTCTCTTCTTCATCCTTCTTCTTCTTCTCCTCTTCATCTTTCTTCTTCTTATCTTCTTCATCCTTCTTCTTCTTCTCCTCTTCATCTTTCTTCTTCTTCTCTTCTTCATCCTTCTTCTTTCTCTCTTCTTCATCTTTCTTCTTCTTCTCTTCTTCATCCTTCTTATTTCTCTCTTCTTCATCTTTCTTCTTCTTCTCTTCTTCATCCTTTTTCTTCTTCTCCTCTTGTTCCTCTACTGCTTCCTGTTTGTCCTCGGCTTGTTTATCAACCTGTTTAGCCTATTGCTTCTACCTTGTTACCTCAAATGGTATTTCCTGAGTAACATCCTCAACATCTAGAGCATTGACATCAATGGTGTCGATCAGTTAAACAACCAGATTTCCTTCATCATCAAATACTTCATCCGGTTTGGATATAACCAGTTCTTTCTCAGCTTGCCGGTTGGCTAGACACACTTTGTGAGTTTGGACAGTAGTTACCATATGCTATTGACTGTCCTTTTTGACATCATCGACTCTTCCTTCTAACAACCAGAGTCTTCTTCTTCTAGTGAAGAAGAGTCCTTTATTTTGGTCAATGACATCAAATAATTCTGAGTTTGACAGGTCGGGAAAGTACTGTGCAAAAACTTTCTCCCTAATTTCTTGTTCCTTTTCTATGGCAATGTGCCATCTATTATCTAATAACATGTATAAATAATCTAGTGTCTGAGATTTAATCTCTGAGGGTGACCGGTCATTAACACATAAATATTGAATTATTTCCTTTTCAACCGCTTCCTTTTCATCATCATTAAAGTCATCAAAATACTCAATTAAGTCATTTAGCACTTTTCTCCTAATATTCGTTATTGTTCTTTGACAATGTGTCAAAGGTTTATAGGAAGAGATATCTATATTTATCAGTGCAGATGATGCTGGTTCATTCTTTGTCTTCTTTCTTGTCTGTCTCGCCTTCTTGGGCTGCTCCTTAGACACAGTTTCCTCTGAGTCTACTGAATTGCTTTTTGTCTTCCTTTTCCTTTCGAAGACTTTAGCCAATGTTGCTTTTGGTTTCTTTTTGGCTGGTGACCGCTTGGTCACTTTTGGAGTTGCAGTAGTAACTAGTGCTGATGTTGCAGGCATTGCCTTTGCCTTCTTTACTACCGGTTCTTTTTCTTTCATTGCTGGTGGTTCCTCAATCGGTGCTATCCTCTCTAGGTAGGTGTCGATTCTCTTCACCTTAGGATCAAGCGGTAAGGCAATAAGGGTAGAGGCATACCCTTCCAACATATCACACATCACCTCATAGCCCATTAGCTCCACTTCTTCTTGTCTAGGCTCAATAGCCTCCATTATGCATTTATCTACTTGGATGGTGAAGTAGATATCGTCTTCATATTTCTTGACAATGTCACCTGATATCCTCATCCTTTGGCTCATTTTCCATCTGAACTCATCAAAATACTTGTTCAGAACATCATGGTAACTGGTTCCAATTGCTTCAATGCTTTCCTTGATTTGCTTAGTCACCAGTTGGTCAGCAGACTACTGGACATCTCCTACTCCTAGAAAATAGCCTTGGAAATAGAAGAACAACCCAACCAGTAGTTGTCCAAACTTGAACCTTAGTGCATTATCCTATTTGATTGATTTTAGGTTCAATAGGAGTTGCCTCTACATACCGGTGCACAGGTCAAATGATGCATCCTCCTTTATCATCTGGTAAGCGGCATTTACCGTTGTAGTAGATACAGAGTTAATTTTGCTGGCAGAGAATGTCTGGTAGCCTATCACCATGTAGGCAAACTTAACCAGATCATCCTTGATAGAATTGACTATCATGCCTTGTGAGTCACTCACTAAACTGGTGAGCTTGGACATTTCAGTTTTGCTTACAGTCCTTAGGGCTGGCACTTCCCCTGTGTTATAGAAACCGGTGATGACATGAATTGCCTATGGCGTAATATTATGCATTCTCTCCAGGTACATCTTGTCACCATGGACTCTGCTCAGAATGATTCTTATATGATCCTCTGTGAAATCCTCCAGGAAGTAAACAACATTGTGAAGCTTCTTCTTCTCCAGAATACTATACTCCGGTTTTATCCTCTTATCTTTTCCATAAAACAAACCTAACTGGGAATGGATAGCTAGAGACCCTAGGTCTTCAATCTTGCAATCTATGTAGTCAGAGATTCCCTCTTCTACTATCACACCAGCTGAAACTTGTGATAAGGCATTATACTTAGACTTTCATTGGATAAAACTTGCATACTCAACAGATGCACTAGAACTAGTATGCAATGCGGAAGCCATGATAGAAGTTTTAAGAACTTGAGAAATACTTTTTGGAACTCATGAAATTAGGGCTTCTAGATTCTCCTTCACTTCATACTCTGTCAGTTGCTGAATCATCGCTTTGTGTTCTCCACTTGACCATTTGTAGTTTGAATTTGAATCTCCTTCGTGGTTTCTCAATTTCTCAAAATCTCAGCTCAAATCACCTTTTCATCACTCTGCTCTTTGAAAAAAATTTCTTCACTTGAAAACTGATAGTGAGAAATGATTTTAAAAAAATGCTTTTAAACATATTCCTCACCTACCGTCATTAATGCTCCTCCATTAGGGCGTAAACCCTAATTTGCCTTTTTACCATTTCCGATCTTCTGCCAAATGATAGGTATCACACACCGGTTAAGGTCTTTTACTGGTGTCAACCGGGGGTTCGAAAGCATTTCGCTATTTGCTCCCCCTAAGCTTTTCTAAAGGTTAGTTTGTTGATTCCATGATTTCCACACTATGTGCAGAAACCGATTCCTCTTGTAACACCACTGGTTTCTTCTTCCAGATTTTGTTCATGTCCACTTGAACAATGTTAACATCAATATTCCCTTTCGGAGTGACTAATATATCATCAGATATGTTCTTTCTTGATCTACAGAATCTAGCTATGTGACCCAGTTTGTTGCAGTAATAGCAGACCATTCTAGGTTCTCTCCAGGGGCCATTGTTCATGTTTCCATTCTTCCTTCTGCATGTTGTAGTAGTGTGACCATGACCAAGACAAATCCAATATTTTTCTCTCCATTCGGTTGCCGCTTGATAGCCACCGCTTCTTGGCTGATGATTGAAGGCATTAAACCGGTTGTGATTCCGGTTCACAAAAGGTTCAGGACCAGCTCCTTGGGTCCTCTGAGGATATCTATCAATGTTGTTCATAACTTGATAACTCAATGATGAACCACTAGTACCAAACCAGTACTGAGAGGGGGGGGTGAATCAGTACAAACACCAATATCATCCGAAACTGGTTTGACAACAAATTCTCCAAAAGACTAACAAACAGGGATACCGGTAAAACAAAGTGCAATTGGCAACATCCAGTATAGCTCAACCAGTCATGAACTGGTCACTCAATAAGCTTTCCTCTTGGCTCAATACCACAGTATCATTATATTCTCATGCATAAATAAGTAAACTTAACCATCAGATCTTCACAACTATGAGTTCAATGTGTTTTATAGACAGGCATAAAACATAGAACCTTCATATGCTTAACAGGTAAGACAAAGCATCACAAGATAAAAGCATTTCACATGGAAACCTAACTAGGAAAAACCACGGTGGGAATGAATACCCACAAGCTGCTTTTTGAACTCTTTAGAAGTCCACTCTATTAGGAGCCTTGTTCGGTTAAGGATATTACAATAGGTTCTGGTAGGAACCGATCTTGTTAGGGATCACCCGGTTAAGGGTTAAACCTGGTAGGGTCACCTTGTTAGAGGATTTCAAGAACTCAATAGCTGAAAGGATCTCCTAAGCTTCTCAAGCTTCTTAGAACTCATTAGCCTCAAGTTACCTAGTTAAGGGATTTGAAACAAGCCGGTTAAGACCACCTGATTTAAGAGATTTTGAATCAAGCCAGTTAAGGCTACCCTGTTAGGGGATTTTACAGCTGTTGAAGTGGTTAGAAATCAACAGGTATTACAATGATCTGTTAACAACACTTAATGCTAATGCAGATCCGTTTAGGCTCCTCTTTTCCTTCTGCACATTCACTTTGCAGGTATCTCTTCTCTTCTATGGTCTGGCAAGAATCTCGTATGACTTTCCTTGGATACACACAACTTTTTCCAACAACCTCAGATAGAAACCCAACATTGACTTTATAGGAAACATACAGGTTGGTATCAAAAACCCTAAACCCTAAACCTGTTAGGTTAAGCAATTCAAATGGTTTGATCCTGACCGTTGAATCATACTGCATTAAATGCAACAATCTTGAATCGATCTCAAGACATTCTCCATCATCCATTATCTACCATTTTCATGGCGGCTGATAACCCATCATGCATTATCACCATTTGACAGACTTCGCACTTTCCCGAGGTGGATAGGAATAGTCTTCTTCATGCAAGATCGTTCACGCGCATAGAGCTTACATGGAAACACGATCTATCCTCCATCATACTGCTAACTCATCACACAAAGATTACCGATTGAGTCACTTGAGTTTCTCCAACTAGAAACCCTGAAGTGGAAGCTACCTACAACCCGATAACCATACAGTGCTTCCATGTGCCGGTTCACATAACTACATGCCGGTTCACCTTGAATAAATGTGTTGCTTCACTTGGCATATAAACCGGTTCATACATATACCGGTTCCTCTCTCTTCACCTATCACATGTGCCAGTTCTTACCATGTCTCATATTGACATCAATGACAACATACAATATCATTATGTCTTCATGCCAGTTTACATAAGGCTCATGTCGGTTCACATAATGCCAACAATCTCCCCCTTTGGCATTGATGGCAATATACAAAAGATATCTTCTCTGCTTCACATCTTCTCCCCATTTGCTGCAAATATCTTTTCACTTCACTCTCACTCCTTCTCCCCCTTTGACAACAATGCCAAAGTGGAGGTGCAATCATCTTTGTTTCATCATGCTGCTCCCCCTGAGGAGTAGCATCTATAAACACACCAATCAACAGAAGATTTGTCTTTTTAGTACCTGACTGATGTGGAAAAATCACTTTTAGTTCACCTCCTGAAGGGGCAATACCCCTAATTCACCTCTCAAATGCACAAATGTTGTCTTTGGGAGAGGCTTGGTGAATATGTCTGCTAACTGCTCCTTACTGGACACATGCTCTAGTGCAATCTCTTTGTTATGAACCTTTTCCCTTAAGAAATGATACTTAAGCTCAAAATGCTTGGTTCTAGAATGTAAAACTGGATTCTTTGATATATTGATAGCACTTGTGTTATCACAGATTATACTTACCGGTTCAGATACAGGGATCTTGAAGCCTTCCAGTACATGCTTCATCCAGATTGTCTGAGTGCAGTTCATGAAAGCTACAACATACTCCACTTCCGCTATAGACTAAGAGATGCAACTCTTCTTTTTACTCATCCATGAGACCAGTCTATCACCGAGAAAGAATGCACCACCGGTTGTTCTCTTCCAGTCATCCACATTACCAGCCCAATCAGCATCTGTGAATACTTTCAGATTGAAATTATTGCTCTATGGGTACCACAATCCATAGTCAATTATTCCCTTCAGATACCTAAGAATCTGCTTGACTGCACTCAAGTGAGATTCTCTTGGACTCTTCTGGAACCTTGCAGTGATGCCAACTGCATGTGCAATATCCGGTCTACTATGCACTACATAATGCAACTTACCAATCATTGACTGGTATTCCTTCTCATCAACTGGTGCAGAATCATCCTCCTTTGTCAATTTGCAACCGGTCACCATTGGTGTACCAACTGGTTTTCTATCTTCCATGCCAAAAGTCTTCAACACCTCTTTGACATATTTGGACTGAGTGATGAAGATTCCATCATTCATCTGCTGGATCTGTAGTCCAATGAAGAACTTAATCTCCCCTATGAGTGACATCTCAAACTCTTTCTTCATTTCATCAGCAAACTCATGACTCATCTTGTCATCTCCTTCAAAGATAATGTCATCAACAAAAACTTCACAGATCAGGATCTGATCTTCTTCAAAATTCAAGTCGATATTGCTATCTTCACAAGATGGGAATGTAGGCACTCATACCATGCCCTAGGTGCTTGCTTTAGACCATATAATGCTTTGTGTAGCCTACATACCATGTCACTGTCTTCAGATAGGGTAAACCCATCTGATTCCTCAATATACACCTCCTCTTCAACTACACCATTTAGGAATACGGATTTTACATCCATTTGATATACCTTGAATCTCTTAAAAGCTGCATATGCAAGAAGAATATGAACTCCTTCCAATTTGGTTACAGGAGCAAAGGTTTCCCCATAGTCTTCACCTTCTTCTTGAGCATATCCTTTGCATACTAGTCTGGCTTTATTCCTAATCACTGTGCCATCCTCATTCAACTTATTTCTGAACACCCATTTGTTGCCAATGACATTTTTATGCTCTAGTCTGGGTACCAAGGACCATGTACCATTTTTCTCTATCTGGTCAAGTTCTTCTTCCATTGCCTTGATCCAATATTCATCTTTATGAGCCTCTTTGAATGACTTGGGCTCAAATTCAGAGATCATACATGAGTTTTCTCTGATCTTTCTTCTCGTAAGGATTCCTGCATCCTTATCACCCATGATCTACTTAGGATCTTGATTCAACTTGACATACTGAGGAATGATCTTAACTGGTTCTTCTTGCTTTTCTTCTTCATCCTAATCTTCATCAGTATCAACATTCATCAGTTCAGGAACACTGTTACTGGTACTAGGTTGACTAACAACTGGTTCCTAGAAGGTTGCAACCGGTTCATTTACAACTTGCTCACTACCAGTTTCTGTAGTCTTCTCAGAGGATTCATCAACTCTTACATTGATGCTTTCCATAATTCTCTGAGTCCTATTGTTGTAGCACTTGAAAGCTTTACTCTTGGTGGAATATCCTAGAAATATTCCTTCATCACATTTAGCTTCAAATTTGCCTTGATGTTCACTCCTCTTGATGTAACATTTGCTACCAAATACCTTAAAGTAGTTAACCACAGGTGTCTTACCAGTCCAATACTCATAAGGAGTTTTGTCCTTACCCTTTTTGATGAGTACCTGGTTCATAGTGTAGACTGCAGTGCTCACCGCTTCTCTCCAAAAGGTGTGAGCAACCTTTCCTTGGATCAACATAGTTCTAGCTACTTCAACCATAGTCCAGTTATTCCTCTCTACTAGGCCATTCTGCTGTGGAGTCTGGGGGGCAGACAACTGTCTCTTGATGCCAAATTCTTCACAGTACTTGTTGAATTCACTAGAAGTGAATTCCCCTCCTTGATCAGTTCTGAGACACTTGATCCTTTTACTACTTTCCTTCTCCACTAATGCTCTGAAAGCTTTGAATTTCCCAAAAGCTTCAGACTTGTCTTTCAAGAATGTGACCCACATCATTCTTGAGCAGTCATCAGTGAGAATCATGAAGTACCTATCACCCTGCACACTTCTAGTTTTCATAGGACCACATAAATCAGTATGCACAAGATCAAGCAAGTTGTCAGCAGTGAAAGATTTACCTTTAAAATTTGAGGAAGACATTTTCCCCAATTGACATTCTCTACACAAGGTATTATCCGGTATGCTCAGCACTGACAGCCCTCTAACTGTCTTGATCTTACTAGCCTTCACAATGTTGTCAAAGTTCACATGACAGAATCTCCTATGCCATATACAACTATCATCAAGCTTAGCCATAAGACATGTACTTATATTAGCATTTAGATGAAATAGGTTACCTTTAGTCTACATGTCGATGGCTACCAATTTACCATCTTTACCTTTGATTCTGCAAACTCCATTCTTGAATTGCAGAGTGAGTCCACTATCATTTAATTGGGCAAAACTTAGAAGGTTGTGTCTGAGACCATCAACCCAATACACATTGTCAGCACTACTCTTTCCATTCAAGGAGATGGACCCTCTGCCTTTGACCATGCATGGTGCATCATTGCCAAAGCGAACCACACCACCATCATACTCTTCTAATGATAGAAACTTGCTCTAGTCACCAGTCATATGGTGAGAGTAGCCATTGTCAATGATCCACTCATTGGAATCATCAAACCGGGAGACAAGAGCCTTCTTGTCTGCCACATCTTCCTTTACAACAATGAACACAATGTCTTCATTCTCTTCATCTTCTGATTCCTCATCTATGACACCTTCATCAACTGCCACAAAACAATTTCTCTGGTTTCCTCCTTTGAATTTCTTGAACCTTTCTGGTTTGTTCTTGTTGTCACTAATAAGATAGTTCATAGCAATATGTCCTATCTGGTTACAAGAGAAACATTTCAAAGGAAGCTTACCTTTGTATTTACCAGTCCCTTTTGGAAATCTCCTGGCAAGAAGAGCTTCAAATTCCATCAGAAACTCTTCATCCTTCATTTCTCTATTCTGATTGGATTCCCCACAAGTGCTAGCCTCTTTTCCTTTTCTAGATGGTATAGCAGAAGATTTAAAAGCTGATTCTGACTTTTGAACACTACCATCAAAGCTATTTAGCTCATAGGCTGTCAACTTGGCTATGATGGAGTCCAAGGATGCCTTAGACTTGTCTATTGATCTCAACTCCTGAATAGTAGCAACCCTTATTGCATAGACCGGCAACAGGGATCTTAGGACTTTACTTACCACAGTGGAATCTTCTATTTTTCCACATGCACTCTTTATTTCTCCAACAACTGTTTTGATTCTTATTCCATACTACTGAATGGTCTCTCCTTCAACCATTCACATGTCTTCAAACTTTCCTCTCAGGCTCTCTTCCTTAGCCTATTTTACATGCTCATCACCACAATAGATATTTTCAAGAGCATCCCATACCTCTTTGGGATTTGCCTTGTCCTGAACATCAATGAACTCAATGTCAGAAAGACTACTGATGAGGGCTTCCATGACTTGCCCATTTTCTTGTATCTCTCTCTTTTGGTCATCGGTGAGAGTACTAGTAGGAACAACATATACATTTTCAACATAACTCTAGTGTTGAACACCCATGCTTTTGATGAATATCTTCATCCTATCCTTCCATATACCAAAGTTTTCCCTGTTGAACTTTGGACCTTCCCTCTTCATCATTTGGCTAGGATCTTTTCCTCAAGTAGTTAAGCTTGCAACATAGAGGACCTGGAGTGCTCTGATACCAATTGATAACTCAATGACGAACCACTAGTACCAAACCGGTACTGAGAGGGGGGGGGTGAATCAGTACAAACACCAATATCATCTGAAACCGGTTTGACAATAAATTCTCCAAAAGACTAACAAACAGGGATACTGGTAAAACAGAGTGCAACCAGCAACATCTAGTATAGCTCAACCAGTCATGAACTGGTAACTCAATAATCTTTCCTCTTGGATCAATACCATAGTATCATTATATTCTCATTCATAAATAAGTAAACTTAGCCATCAGATCTTCACAACTATGAGTTCAATGTGTTTTATAGATAGGCATAAAACATAGAACCTTCATATGCTTAACAGGTAAGACAAAGCATCACAAGACAAAAGCATTTCACATGACACACATATTTTTCACATGGAAACCCAACTGGGAAAAACCATGGTGGGGATGAATACCCACAAGCTGCTTTTTGAACTCTTTAGAAGTCCACTCTATTAGGAGCCTTGTTCGGTTAAGGATATTACAATAGGTTCTGGTAGGAACCGATCCTGTTAGGGATCACCCGGTAGGGTCACCTTGTTAGAGGATTTCAAGAACTCAATAGCTGAAAGGATCTCCTAAGCTTCTCAAACTTCTTAGAACTCATTAGCCTCAAGTTACCTAGTTAAGGGATTTGAAACAAGCCGGTTAAGACCACCTGATTTAAGGGATTTTGAATCAAGCCAGTTAAGGCTACCCTGTTAGGGGATTTTACAGCTGTTGAAGTGGTTAGAAATCAACAGGTATTACAATGATCTGTTAACAACACTTAATGCTAATGCAGATCCATTTAGGCTCCTGTTTTCCTTTTGCACATTCACTTTGTAGGTATCTCTTCTCTCCTATGGTCTAGCAAGAATCTCGTATGAATTTCCTTGGATACACACTCACAACTTTTTCCAACAACCTTAGATAGAAACCCAACATCAACTTTATAGGAAACATACAAGTTGGTAGCAAAAACCCTAAACCCTAAACCTGTTAGGTTGAGCAATTCAAACGGTTCAATCCTGAATGTTGAATCATACTGCATTAAATGCAGCAATCTTGAATCAATCTCAAGATATTCTCCATCGTCCATTATCCACCGTTTTCATGGTGGCTGATAACCCATTACGCATTATCACCGTCTAACAGACTTCGCACTTTCCTGAGGTGGATAGGAATAGTCTTCTTCATGCAAGATCCTTCACGTGCATAGAGCTTACATGACAACATGAACTGTCCTCCATCATACTGCTAACTCATCACACGAAGATTACCGATTGAGTCACTTGAGTTACTCCAACCAGAAACCCTGAAGTGGAAGCTACCTACAACCCAGTAACCATACAGTGCTTCCATGTGCTGGTTCACCTTGAACAAATGTGCCGCTTCACTTGGCATATAAATTGGTTCATACATATGTCGGTTCCTCTCTCTTCACCTATCACATGTGCCGGTTCTTACCATGTCTCATATTGACATCAATGACAACATACAATATCATTATGTCTTCATGCCAGTTTACATAAGGCTCATGCCGGTTCACATAATGCCAACATAACTGAACTACATTCAGATGCTCTATGCCCAAACTTGTTGCATGCATAGCAGTTACCATTGAATCTATACGATCTAGGCTTATCATTTAGAAAATAGGGAAAATTGTTGTAAGCTTTACTCCTACACACATTAGCAGTATGTCCTTCTTTAAGACAGTTAAAGCAAATAGGTTTAAACTTTTGCTTACCTTTATCCTTTGATGCCGGTTGTTTCTTTGATGCTCCAGCATTTGTACCAGAGGTCTCACCTTCCTCATGACCAGAATAACCAAGTCCATTGGTATTCTTGACCAGTTTGGCAGATTCAAGCTTTTGCTCTAGCTTGACAGTACTCTTGTTGAACTTAGCAAGTATTTCCTTTGACTCTAAAGAGTTCTTTGGAAATAGCAGCATTTGTTTCCAACAGGTTTTCATTCTCAAAGATGGCAGTGTTTAGTTGTCCTTGCATTTCTTCCTTTTCCACTTTGCTTGCATGGAGTTGAGCAGTTAATGCACTGATCTCTTGCTTCAGCGTGAAGTTCTCATTATCTTTGTCTTTCATCAGATCTTCAGTTTTCCTCCAATTCTCAAGCTCTTGACACATCCGGATAGTCAGTCCTTCTAACTCCTTTCTCAGGTTGGAGTTGGATTCATTCAACTTATTTACTTCTGCAATTAGGGCTTCCATCTCTGCTTCATCTGAAGAACTATTTTCAGATAGCTCCATTAGCTTTTTAGCATGTTCTCTCCTTTTTGCCTGAGAGACCTTATATTTAGCCATAAGTCCATCATAGGCTTGCTCAGACTGAGTGAGCAGATGAGTAAGTTCCCTCAATGTGTATTCCCCCATATCTCTTTCCAAGTGGTTAAACTTATAGAAAGGTAGGCTTTGATACTAATTGATGAATACTAAGGGGGGGGTGAATTAGTATGCCAAAAATCTTTGAACTTAAACACTTTGCAAGACTAATAGTAAATCGTTAAAACAGTTTAATAGACAAACTAGTTAACACACATGCAAACCAAATAGCAAATAATGCATTCACCCACAGAAGCACAAACACCATAACACAAGAGATTTTGATGTGAAAACCCAAATGGGAAAAACCACGGTGAGATGGAACTCACAAGTAACTATCTATAGAATAGGAACTAGATTGGTTAAGGTCTTACAATGTTCTTTACCATAACAGATCCTGTTAGGAATCTCAATCTCTGTTAGGAGATAAGTTCGATTAAGGACTACCTTGCTAGAAGATTTTAGATTCACATATGTGAACCACCTTGTTAGAGGATTTACAAAAGGCTTTTGGGCCTACCTAGCTAAGAGCTACAGACTTGTCAAAGATGTGAGTAATCAACAAGTGTTTGATCTAGATAATAGCACATACTGCTTTGTTAGATCCTTGATAGCTTGATCTTAATGCACTCTAGCATTACTTCAGTCTTCTACACATTCATATTCTCTCCAATTCCTCGATCACCTTAAACCCTAGCAACAACATAAACTTTCACTATATCCACATCAACAACCTAAAACCCTAGACATGATGTCCTTATAAAGGAATCTGATTTCATGTCAGTCCAATAGGATTACATTACAATTTCCTAGTTTCAATGAACTTGGACATACTTGGTACCACGACACAAAGAGCACTGTTAGCGTGTCGGCACCGTCAAACAATTGGTGGATGGTAACCCATGACAAAATCTCGGTTGGTAACTCATCACAGAGTATTACCGGTTCATACAATATGCCGGTTCAAGCAAAATGAAGACTGGTTATGTATATGGTGAAAATGGATAACAATAATAACAATATTGAAAGGCTAAATGAATTCAACCATAGAACCCTAGCCTAACAATCAACAAAGATCCACCATAACATATGAAGATTACCTAAGACAATGCAAATCAAATGAAATCACAAAGATTATACCATCACATGTCCAATAGGGTTTGAATCTCCATTCTTCCTATCTCCATTGATCTTGCTTGATATATTTGCTCTCAGATTTTATGTGCACAAGAGCTCAACAAAGAACGGAATGTGGTTGCAAGTAGGATCGTAGTGTAGTCAAGTGATCAAGTACTTAGGTCATTTGGATGCATCATTAGGGTTTGATAATGAGGGAAGCATCTCCTTATATAGAAGACACTATATGAAATGGAGGGATAAGATTGAGAGGTGTAAAAGGAGGTTGGCTATGATTAGAGGGTAGGTAGTGTATGAATTAAGAGATGAATGACATGTGTCATGGGTAGAAAAGGCTAATGAATTAATTAAATAAATAAATATTTATTTAATTAATAGAAGAAGTGGGATAATTAAATAAATAAAATATTTATTTAATTTAGGAAAAAGGATAATTTAAATAAATAAATGTATTTATTGAAATGAGAAATAAGGCTAGAAGAGGATAAATGAATTAATTAATTAAATAAAGATTTATTTAATTAATAGAAGAATTAGGCTTAGATAATTAAATAAATAAAATATTTATTTAATTAGACATGACAATTTTAGGTGTCTACAGGTAAAAATGTGTTATGCCGCTTTAATCCCTCGTATCGCTTGGGGTCAACATGCCGCTTCAGATCAATAAACATGTTTTGCAAAATACCAATAGTCTAAAGACTATAAGACATCATACCAGTTGGAACATATTCCGGTTGAGCTGTAACTCAGACATATAAAGGAGATCTCAATGCAAGTGTGTGTCCATCAATGACAATCACAACATAAACATAAAAAATGCCAACAGGATCCAACATCGACAATTGATTTTGATGTTTATGCATTTATGTTATCTGACCGACATGTAATTTGATATTGTATATATATTTGTAAGCTGACATAAGGCTTGCAAATTTGTATAGGGTATATAGGAAAATTTGATATATCATTTTGATATAGATATACAAAAGACATATGGCAGGAGATTATGGATATATGAATGTAATATGATGCAAAATATATCAGAGAGATCATGTATGTGAGGAAACTTATGTAAGGGTTATTCCAGTAAAGGGTTTAGGGTTTCAAACCGGAACAAACAGAGCTTAAACTGGAACTATATTTTGGCATAGAAGATGATATCTTAGCAGTTCACACTTCTCTGGATAGTAGTCTAGAATTTTATGTAGTTAGTGGGGCTCCTTTTGTGATTGAGCAGTGTGCTCTAGGCTGTAAGCCTTTCTGCAAGTGCAGGCCCCTCATATTTTGTAATATCTCTTCATATGGCCAGTGGATTGATATTGTGGGTCACAAATCCCATTGTATTTTTTCCTCTTTGAGGTTTTCCATGTATAAATCTATGGGTTATGTTTCTCATTTATGTGATTGGCTTATTGGTTGCTTTACTTCTTTCAATTTTGTATGTACTAGTATACCGGTTGGTGTATGCATGTATTAATAAGGCTAAAACTTATCATTCCAGTATAACACTAATTCACCCCCCTCTCAGTGTTATTGGTTTCCAACAATTGGTATCAAGGCCTTGTGCCTCGAAGGAAGTTTAAGAACTCGAGGAAGATCCTGAAACCAGAATCCATGGATACGGCTTTGGAGAAGCAACTTGAGATGGCACTTGAAGATTATGATGCTGAAAGATTGAAGAACTTAAAACTAGAAGATGAATTAAATTTTGCTAAGGAATTCATTCTTGTCCTACAAGAGAGGCTATCATCTGTTCAAGATAGGAGGAAGGAACTTTTGCAAAGTCAGGATGATGAAGAGAAAGATGCACTTAAGGAAGAATGTCAAAAATTGAGTCAGGAGAACATGGTTATGAAAAATGAAATGCAAGTTATAACTATGGGGATGTCTAAGGAGATTGAGGATAGAAAGAAGAAGGAAGAAAATCTTGCTGTATCCCTGAAGAACAAATTTGAAGAATATGATAGGTCGGTTTATGAAAATGATATGTTGAGAACCGATTTGGTACAATCCCAGAGTAATGAACAATAGCTTGAGAGACAAATGATAATTCTGAGAGAATATTTAACTAATGCAAGTGAGTATAAAGAAAAACTCAGGATCATCTCAGTACAGCTTGATGAGTTATTGAAGAGACAAAGGCAGATTGGAGATTCTAGTGGACTTGGATTTGAGCAAGGATCGAGTTCCAGTACTACTAATAAAGATCAAAACCATAAGGCACCGGTAAGGCAATTTAATCCTTATAAATTCAATGGTAGATGTTTTGTTTGCAATAGATTTGGTCACATGGCTAGGAAATGTAGAAACAGAGAAAATCAGAACCCTGATTTTGCTCCTAGTAAATGTTCTAAATGCAATAAGTTTGGTTATAAAATAGAAGATTGTAGAATGAGTGTTAAATGCTATGCTTGTGAGAAAATTTGGACATATGGCTAATTGGTGCAGGTCAAGCAATTTCACCGGTTTTAGCAAAGCAATTCAAAGGAGCAATGTTACATGTTATGCATGTAATGAGGTTGGACATATTGCTAAGTTTTGTGTAAGTATAAATCCTTCGGTTGGTAATAAAGGATCAAGTGAGAAAGGAAAAGAGAAGGTTAGTGAAATCCATCAAGATCATACTCAGAGATGGGTTAGAAAGACTGAAGAACAATCATCAAATGGGAATGCACTAGTTACTTATCCGACAAAAGAGGCTGCTCTTGCACTAATAGGGAGCTCATCTGATAACTAAGGCAAATAACTTAGGGGTAGGAAAAATTCATGAAGATGCTATATATGCCCCATAAAGCGGTTCTAGAAGATGTTCTGGATATTGGAGATGATTATCCAGCATGGATATGTTCTGAGTGAGATCTGGTATCTTTTACCGACAGACATTTATGTCAATGAAAGATTAGGTCTTTTATCAAAAGATAAAAAGGTTGAATACACTTCATTGTTGATCACCTTGAATTCAAAGTGATTTCAGAGCGATTCAGAGCGACTAAGAGAAATCAAAGGCAATATAGAGAAATCAGATTTCTTCTTGAGCATTCTCACCGGTGTCTAGAAGAATTTGTTGGAGGCTTTCACCAAGAGTGATCAAAAGGTATTTATCTTTAAGCATGGAAGTGAGATCATCATCGATTTCTATTTTTGTTGCAAACTCGACTGTAGTAGAGGTCAAGGAGTACCCCAGGACAATTTTCAAGTGGTATCCACATGTGGCTACCCTGGAAGATTCAGTTGGAGCATTTTCTCGCATTCCGGAGGGAGTTGTCTATGTAGAGGATGTTAGGTCATATATTCACTATCACATCAAGGAATTGGTAACTTCAGGAATTAAGGGCATGTATATGAGTGAGTTGATGGGAGAATCTGGAAAGATCAAACCAAAATTTAAGCATATTGAAGACCTAGGGTTTATCGACATTCTAGATATTCCAGAATTTGAGGATGCAATAATCAGATACATTTTTAGTAGAGTACATGGGGAGTTTATATGGCTGAATACACCTTACAAAATCACTAAAGAAGCCATCTAGGCAATCACTAGTTTGCCATTGGTTGGGCAACATCCAAACAAGAAGGTTTCAAATGATTTTGTGAGAAAGATCATTGGTGCGACATCTGACAAAAGATCCATGAAAGTGAGCACTATCATGAACATGGACATCAAATTTGGTAGCATGATCATCGGGTATAAGGTAACTCAGTCAAAACGACTGATTTTTGTTTCTAGTTCATGCATTTTGGCTGCATACAAAATGATGAGAGAGAATGTAAAATTAGATCTATGCAATTGGATGCTAGATGAGTTGTTAATAAACTTAGGGAAGATTAAGGGTGAAAAGAAGGGCACATTCTAGTATGGCAACTTGATAGTTTTCTTGATGTTATATTTCATGAATGATACACCTGGTTTTAGTAAAAGGCAATGGGCATTTGACATCTTGGTAGGGAGACAATTGAAACAGTCAATTGCTTCTTTAGAAAGTCAAAGAGATGATAAGGTATGGGGATATTTTAAAGCATTCCATCAATCTATGAGGTCTAGGGTAAGGGTACTTGAGAATATTATAGAAAAATATTCAACCGACATATGATTCATGGTAAAGAAGGATCAGACACTCATGGAGGAAGTTAAGCCCTGAAAGATTTGGATTGAAGAAATGGGCTATGAGGTGGATGCACAAATTCTTGATGCCTATGCAAAAATTCTCATTGATGCACCAATTGATGAGGCAGAGAAGCCCTATGGTACTACACAACATAAAACCCAAGAGGTTGAAACAGAGTTCAACCAGAAGAAAAGAGAGAATCAGGAAGGGAAAGCAAGAAAAATTATGGAGAGGTCGGAAAGGACATCAAGTCATTAATTGACGTTGTCCCAAAGAAAGGTAGAAAGAGGAAGGATCCTGAAGTTCATATTGAGCCTGTTACTGCAAAATCAAAATTTGAGGATGACACACTGTTGGTATTTAAGAGGGTTGTTAGGAAGAAACCAGAGGAAACAAAGGTAGAAGCTAAAAAGAAACTAGTTAGGAAGGTTACAATCAAAATATTGGCACAAAATCAAGCACCAAAGGCAACACCTTTGGTTGTATCTAGTAGTGCAAAGAGGAAGAAGAATAATGCCACTGATTCTGGTAAGGTTCCACCTAAAACTTGTGCAAAACTAGTAGATGAAATCACTAAAGATGGCATGTTGAAGAATATTCATTTTTGCTATGATCACTTAGAGGAGGATGAACAAAGAGAGGTAGAGGAAGCAAACCTATTATACTTGGATATTTATAAGAAAGCCTTAATAGAAATAGAAAATCAAATACCGACTGAATTGTATAACATGTTAGATGCTAGAAGACCATCAGCTATGCAAGAAGATAAACATATCAAAATTCAATAGCTATTATCTATCTATGTTACTGCTCCTGATGAAATGGAAAAGACAATTGAGGTGGAAGATAGAAAATTTTTCAATAGAAAACATGGGATAACTAGTCTGATGCTAGGAAGAGTAAATGAAATAATAAAGGAGACTCAAAAAGCATGGGTTAAATTTCTTGAAGAAAACAAGGGATTCTTTACGTCACTAGAAAACAAGACAGACACTGTAGATACCTCAGTTGAGGGAAAAGGAAAAGGGATTATGGGTACTTCACCCTCAGTTTTCAAAAGATATTAAGATAGTGGAAATTGAGCCCCCACTAAATATAGATGTACAAACAAATATTGAGATACCGTTTAATACAAAGAGTGAACAATCTAATATTGTACAGGATACCAATATTGAGGATAATTGTCCTCCAGATACAAATGTATAGGTTGAGGTTATAGTTCCTATAGAGGAACTGATAGTTACATAGATTGCACAAAGTGGCAAAGCCACCTATGCAAGTGAGGAGGTTATACAGGATAAATCTTCAAAGGAGAAGGCAGGGGAATCCGATAGGGAACTGGTTGTTGGTCCATCATTGTTGTCAATTGACACTTCTCAAGTCGAAAAGAAAAACATCACAGAGATGAGTCCTACTGAACTGATGATGATGGCAACACAAAAACTAATGAAGGAGGGATCCATAGATAAAGGGATTATAAATCAATCAATCACTGTTTTACACAGATTGGTCCCAAAGTGTAAGATTGAAAATCAAGTGAGCCCATCCGACAATCTTAAGATAATCATTGAGCATATTTCAAAGGATTTTCAATCCTTACAGGAAATCTCAAACTGACAAGCACTAGAAAGGTGTACTCAGGCTAAGAGAGTTGCATTTGATTAGGTAATTGAAACTGAGAAGAAAAAGATTCATGAGAAGCTAATACTAATAGAATATTCTTTGAAGCAATGTACAAATATATATAGGGTATGTTGTAACACTGAAATACTTATAGCTAATGTGGATAAAAAGATAAAAGAAATTTAGGAGAAAATTGCAACTATAGCTAATTCTTTTGATGGATTAATTTCATTGACTACATCAATTGATGGTCAAATTTTGATTTTGGAGAACCAAATTTTTGTTGTTGAGAAGGAAAGAGACAAAATAATAAGAAGAGATAGAAGTCTAAGAGGCTTGGTGAGTCCCTAGTTGGATTCACTCAGTTTACATAAGAAAGAATGCATGGATATGGTGGGAAAACCCACACCGACAGAGGTAAATGAGAAAGAATCTTTTGCACATTTATTGAGTGGACTTGTATCTATTTTTGACACATTCAAAACAGGTTGGGATACTTATCTTAAGCTACTAGAGAAGGGTAATTTGGAAATTTGGAAATTTGTCAAGCTCCAGTAAGACATTTTTGGGGATATTCATAGTACAGTTCTTATTCTTTGACGTTCTTTTTGAATTTTTGATGGTGTTGATGTCAAAGGGGGAGTAGTATAGATGTGAAAAAGAATAAAAATAGTTTTATACATTAGGGGGAGTAATGGAGTCATGGAGTTGGAGATATGGAGTATTTTGCATATTCAGCTCAGGGGGAGTAGAGCAGGATGAAACCGACAGATGAAACCTTGACCATTTTTCACATGAGTGTTGCCATCAATGCCAAAGGGGGAGATTGTTGGAAATTGACACTCAATTGGTTGGTTTCACTATGTTGTCATTGATGGAAACATGGTATTGTGTTCTAGCTTCATGTTTTGGTTCTATGGTGTATCGACAGGCACTTCACAGATACTTCACCGACACCAGCACTGATAGGACATAAGGATTTCTTTGGTTACCGGCAATGCATGCCGACATGGTTTAGTGAAGGTTATCGGTATTGGAGGCTAGCATATCTTGGATCCAACATTGACAATTGATTTTAATGTTTATGCATTTATGTTATCTGGTCGACATGTAATTTGATATTGTATATATCTTTGTAAGCCGACATAAGGCATGTAAATTTGTATAGAATATATAGGACAGTTTGATAGATCAATTTGTTATAAATATACAAGAAACATATGATAGGAGATTATGGATATGCGAATGTAATATGATGCAAAATATATTAGAGAGATCATGTATGTGAGGAAACTTATGTAAGGGTTATTCCGGTAAAGGGTTTAGGGTTTCAAATTGGAACAGATAGAGCTTAAACCGAAATTGTATTTTGCAATAGAAGATGCTATCTTAGCAGTTCACACTTCTCTAGATTGTAGTCTGGAATTTTATTTATTCACGAAGGCTCCTTTTGTGATTGAGAAGTGTGCTCTAGGTTGTAAGCCTTCCTGCAAGTGTAGGCCCCTCATATTTTGTAATATCTCTTCATATGGCCAGTGGATTGATATTGTGGGTCACAAATCCCACCATGGTTTTTCCTCTTTGAGTTTTTCCACATATAAATATGTGTTTTATGGTTCTCATTTATGTGATTGGCTTATTGGTTGCTTTACTTCTTTCAATTATGTATGTACCAGTATACAGGATGGTGTATGCATGTTTTAATAAGGCTAAAACTTATCATTCTAGTATAACAGTGATTCACACCCCCCCCCTCTCAGTGTTATTGGTTTGCAACACAAATGAGTGGAATATGTACAAGAATAGGAGAGGTAAACCTCGATATCACTTGTTGTGCAAAGAAAAAGAATAATCAAGTGGGATTTAAGAAGCTTGAACAAAATAAGCTCTTGATGAGATAAAGGATAAGGAGCATGAAGCAAACCTTTCTCTTGTGGGGAAAAGTTTGATTTTTTACAAGAATAAGAAGACATAGAAACATTAAACAATGGAGGGGATGAAGACAAAGGAGAAGCTTTGTAACCTAACCCCACTATAAAAGAGAAAAGTTTTGATTTTAAAGGGACCTTAACTCCTTGACCCATGTGCCCAAGACCATTTCCTTGGTATCCATACTTGGAAGCAATATTGAATCCTGGACCATAACGTGATTGCAACTCCTCAAAAGGGGAAGGATAAACTTTAATGGTATAGCCAATGGTGTTGACATGATCCTGCGATATGGAAGAATAATCATCTGTGATAATAGGTGTTAATGATAAATTTGGAAAGTTAAGGTGGATAGTTGTTGGAATCAATGAACAATAAGAGGGGGGTGAATCAATGTTTTGCAACTTTTAACCTTATTAACATGTCCTTTAATCCACTTAATGCATATGAACAAGAGAGATAAGAAAAAGCACAATGCACACAAAAGCACCACCATAACACCAAGATTTTGTATGTGGAAAACCTGGTCAAGGGAACAACCATGGTGGGAACCTACCCATAGTAAAATGATACTTTGTTAGAAGTATGTGAAAAAGTTACATAAGAATGCACATGCATTCAGGCATACTTCCTAGAGCTCACTGCTCAATACAATAATGTCTGAAAGGCACACTGCCTTACAAAGGAGTTACAAATGTAACATACATGAAAATTAACTATGAGTTAGCATCAAAAAATGCTTAGTTACAGTTAAATACAAATCATCATTGTCTCACTGCTCTAAGATAGACTGATCTATTTTGTTGTTTTGCTTCAATCTGGAGCAAAGGTTCTTTACTTGCGCACATGAAACTACACACAACCGCTCATCCATAACTTCCACACAATATTTCATATCTAAAATTAACATTTCAATCTCTCATATATGTCCACAACATGAATTTGGGTCTTCATCAAGTCGGCTTCAAAATATGAAACGTGTATGATGTGTCGGCTGAATCTGATCTCCAATGCATATGTGGACCTAAAATAATTTGTCCACATACTTCCTAAATGTTAGCCAAATAATCTTGAACACAAAATCAATCACCGAAATCACTCCAATAATTCCACTCAACAATTTACTTCACTAGTCCACCAAAAAATAATGCTCTTCCTAAAATGTCAATTATTCGATCTCCAAACTTGCATGAGAATCAACACCAAAGGATATGATTCTGGAATAAGATACTCCAAACTTCTAGCCAACTACCTCTAGCACCACAAAGTAAACTATGTAACCAAAATGAAATTATGATCAAGATACACTTATATAGCCAAACACTGTATTCCACCTTCCAAACTTAAGCAAATCTAGACTTCTGACTTTTGATATGATGAATTTACACAATACAAATGGAATCCCTAAGATGGGTTGCCATCAATGACAACATCAAAACACCTATGCAGTGTCTCTTTCCAATAGTCTTCGCCTTTGGCATTTATGGAAACACCATTAGTAGCAATCAAGAAGGAAGACTGAGAGGGGGGGGGGGTGAATCAGTCTTCACCGGATCAAAGCAAATTAAACTCCAAAAACATAAAATAATAAACTACGGGAATGAATCAGATAAGAAATTTAATAGAATAACACACAACACCAAAATTTTGACGTGAAAAACCTAGTTAAGGGTAAAACCACGGTGGGAACCTACCCACAGTAAGAGGATACTCTGTAGTAGTATGTAAAAATATTACAATGGGGAATGCACATGCATTCAAGCACACTGCCTAGAGCTCACTGCTGAAAAGATATATGCCCAAAAGGCTACAACCCTCAAAGAAGTCTCCTTGACTTACAATATGATTCAGTCTACAATCTGGTAGAAATGAACTACAATGATAGCATCTACAAATGCCTGATGACAGTTCTGGTTAAGCACAATTGTCTGCTCTACAACACCAGTCTCACCTCAACACTACACTGAAGGATAAGTCTCTTGTTTGCATAATCACCTCTCTCTGATAATGCAGACACAATACCAACACCTAAATTACATAAGTATCTCAAGTATAAATACAAATCATCAACCTTGATAGCAAGGTCGGCGAAACCCTCAACCCTCAACTCATAATTACAAAAATTACATTACACGATACAAAGATTGATCACCAGACCAATATAATGATTCAGATTACATAACATGGACCTAATTCAAATTCTTAAATGATCACATCCACTGGAAGACACGCAAAGATCAATCGCAACATGCTACACCACCAGAAATACTACATTACATGAAAATCATCACCAATTCACATAAATCACCAAAAAATAGGACATGACTAGGAAAAACCAACAAGCATGTTAGAACCATCCAGAATAGTTGCACCAACACCTCTTTTCAAATCTTGATCAATCAACAACTGTCATGAAGAAAGATAACTTGTGGAGAACCAAATCATGAACCATCAGAAATAAAGATACACAAGATCATCCCAAAAAATATCCCAAAGTCTCAACATAAGATCAGATCACATTGAAATATACCAGAGGAAATATAGGATTCTGCAAAATAGTGATCAACAAAACCAAACTTCAAAACCGGATTAGAAACTCTTTCCAAACTCACAAAAATAAATCATAAGAATATATTGACATCAATGACAACAACATATCCTAGCAATAGCAATGACAACAACCAAATCCAATAATCTCCCCCTTTGTCATTGATCTCAACATATGAATGTGAAAAATAGTCAATGCAAAGAAAGAAGATATCACCATCAAACTCCCCCTAAGATCAAAATAGATAAAATAGTTTTTCACATGATCTCTCTCCCTTTGATAATAATGCCAAAGATCTAAAAAATGGAAAATCAAACTCTCTCTCGGTATATATTCATGAATCTCTCTCCCCCTATGTTACACAACCAAATCAACAAACTACTCCAATAGAGGAGCAACATAACCTCATAAATTCGAATAATAGAATAAGGCTTTGTATTTCTCTGAATTTATGCAGCTCAATGCATCTAATTCTCATCAGGAGAGGTGGATACCCCTCACTTGACTCCTAAATAGACAAATGTGTCTGTAGGCAAAGGTTTAGTGAAAATATCAGCAATTTGTTCCTTTGTAGATACATTCTCCAACTTCACCTTCCCTTCACCGACTTCCTCTCTCAAGTAGTTATATTTGATTGACACATGCTTAGTCATTGAATGTTGCATCAGATTCTTTGACATGTTTATGGCACTAAAATTATCACAATATATAACAATAGGCTCATCATGAATAACTTTGATATCTTTCAACATTTACTTAATCCAAACTATCTGAGTGCAATTACTGGTAACAACAATGTACTCAGCTTCAGCAATAGATAAAGATATTGAATCTTGTTTCTTGATAGCCCATGAAACCAACTTCTTACCTAAAAAGAATGCTCCACTAGTAGTACTCTTTTGATCATCAACATCACGAGCCCAATCTGCATTAGTGTAGGGACACAACATGAAATCATCATTCTTCAGATACCATAAACCATAATCCACAGTTCCCTTTAGATATCTGAATATCCTCTTAGCAACAGTGACATGACTCTCCTTCAGACTAGCTTGATATCTAGTAGTCATACACATAGCATGCATAATGTCAAGCCTAGTCTGAGTAATATATAATAGTCTACCAACCATAGATCTGTACAAACTTTGATTAGCTTTAGGAGATTCATCATTTTTGGATAGTTTACAACTAGTCACCATAGGAGTTACAACCGGTTTGGAATCATCTAGTCCAAATTTCTTCAACAGTTCCTTCACATACTTAGTTTGAGATATAAATATACCTTTTCTTATCTGTGCAATCTAAAAACCTAAGAAAAACTCTATCTCACCAATCATAGACATCTCAAATTCTTTCTGCATATCACCGACAAACCTAAGAAAAACTTGCGCGAAGCCCTTCTCCTCAAGTGATTTAAATTTTGGTTTTAGGCTTCCCATTCTATCAATCATGTGCTCTATGTATAGTTTCAACATTTGGGAATTCCTTAGCTCCTCAATGTTATAGTGAATGTAAACCCTAATGCACTCCACATGTAAAACTCTGTATGGGACTGATGAAAAAGCACCACTCGAATCATCTTCCATTGACTTATATGGATGCTTCGAAAAATTAGGTCTTTCCCTTTCAGTGGCATCTACCACCAATGGGGTTGCAATACCAAAAGATGCCATATCCAAAAATTTTGAGGTTTAAACTAAACAAGTGTCAATCAATAAATACCTTTCAACTTGTAATGTCACCAAAATGTAATGGTGGGTGAAAAATGTGTGAATGAGAGATCAAGAGGAAAACTATCCTTTCCCTCCAAGGAGAGAGGAGAGTTTCACTAAGGATTTCCCTTCAAACACTTTTCATGCATTGCATTCAAAGAGGGGAGGAAAATTCACTAGATTCAACATCCAAAGAAGAAGATAGAATTCTGAATGAAATGGGAATGATAAGTTAATCTCCTCTTCTATTTGGAATGGAAAGTAGTTGATTGAATTATGTATAGAGACTAAGTACAAAAGTGACAAAGAACTGATAATAAATCAAGATCAGAGTGTGGGATGAAGTTGTGCACTTGGATCTAGTAGTAATATGTCGAGATGAAGTTGACCTGCAAATTTGAGGAAAAGTTTCCCGAACTGTGGTGGGAATGTACATGGTCCTCTGAAAAATCCACGAAATGAAAAGGGTTTTTCTGCCTCTGCAAATGAAGTCCAAATTCAAAAGTATAGCTGCGCACCTACAACCTACACACATAAAAGAGAGGAAAATGGATTGGGATTGGGGGTTTGACTTCAGGTCAAATCCCAGTTTTGGAATTAACCAAGTAATGAAAGAAAGTACTTGCAAGTAAATGTAAATGAAAGACTGAAATGTAAATCACTTCAAGGGAGGTTGTGATAGAAATGATGATAGAAATGCTTGTATGGAATTGAATGTTGGAATCAATCTCATCTTTAATGGTTGAATCCTTGACTTGAATGCAATACCTAGCCTTGAAGGGAGACTTGAGATGCTCAATGCTTGAAAGGGATGCTTGAATGATCTTGAACGCTTGATCACAAATTTTCACCTTATTGAAATTATTCCAACTTATGCAAATGAGAGGACAAATGCAAATTTTATACTTGTCAATTAGGGTTAATAAAACCGATTTTCATCACAGGCCAACATCAGGTAAGATTTATCACTCACTGCACAGCCTACAATGCAAGTTTAGGAAAGGGTCCTGCTCCAAAATAGGGTAGGGATAGGGGCACCACACCCCTTTCTTAGGGGGAACAAAGGCACCACGCCCCTGTCCTGTCCCTTTCTCCAAGGAAGAGTGCAGAAAGGGTGGTGTAGAGGCCAAGGGAGAAGCAGATTCTTAGGGTTGAGCAGTCTTCGATCTCTAATCAGGCTAGAGGATTTGATTTCACTTGCATGAGGACCCTAATGCGGTCAAAAATTTCTAGGGTCACAATTTAATGACACTAAATTTAGCCCCCACTTTAGTAGGAGTATGAGCGTACGCCAATACTGTCGGTAAAGTACAAGGAAACAAGATTGAAAGACTTTTACCACGTCAAGGAGGAAAGATGTACCAAGCCCCCAATGGACTTATGATCTTATGACTTTGATTGACAAAGTAAAAGGGAAGATCGAGAAGGGGAGAACCCTGACTGCAAGTAGCAAAGTTAACCTCACTATGAGTCATGAAAGCCAAGATACGAAAGATTACAAAGCAACATAAAGTTCACTATGTAATTCTAAGTATCAAGAATGAAAATATGAGCAGAGTGTATGCCCCCACATTAAAGTGATCATGCACACCTTATCAGGAGATATTTCTTTAAGGTAGGATACACCTAAGAGAGAGAGAAGAGAGGAAGCATGTTCTCACAAGGATTTAACCCCCAATCAAGGAATAAACCCAAGGATTAATGAACACAAAATATGAGGTACGAGGTAGTTTTTCTTTCCTTGGGGTCAATATACTATATGATAACTCATGTATATCATGTATGTATATGTGCATATAATAATTGTCATTCCCCAAAGAAGGACACTACCATAGAAGAAAGGGAAGAGAGGATATCTTTTGAGTCAACATGAAAGAGACCAAGAAAAGATCTCAATGCTTTGCATCATCTCCAAGTAGACATTAAGGGGATAATAGAAGAATATGGAAACACATAGAAAAATAGTCACAAATGAGCAAGAAAGGAGAGAGAGAGAGAATATCTACTATGCTAATATTGCTAATCTAGCATGATAGTCGCCTCCCAATCTTGTTGATCACTATTTTGGGAAGGCGAGCAACACGGTAGAGGAGAGACATTGAGCAAAATATATGGAGCTATCACAAGATCCAAATAAGGACTATGCTCATGTTGTAAGTCACTTTATTCAATTCTAGGAGTTAGGATTGGGGTTTGTGAAAATTCAGTTGATAAATGGTTGTCCACATCAACATATTCATACTCACTATCAGAAGCATTAGGAGTTGTATTGCCATCACGAATAATATTTTCACCCATATCTTCATCAAAGTTTAGAGAAAGAGGAGCAAGAAAATGAATAGGAGTAAAACCATCACATGTTTTGTGCAACTTATAATTTGGAGATGTAGGTTGAACATCTTTCTTAGGAGAAAAAGGAATCATGTCAATTGTCAGAGTCTAAGGAGATTGAGTATTTTTAGGGACAACTTCACAAGCTCTAACTCGGCATATTTGTCGACGTTCTCTTGCACAACAACTCCATCGAGTCTTAGTGGAAGGCTGAGAAGGAGAAGGAACACTTGAAAATGTAGGAATGTTTCTCTCCTTAATAGTTGAAGGTTTAGGTTGAGGTCTTTTAGGTTGAACAAGAGGAGAAGCAGGCCTCTTCTCTCAATAAGAGGAAGGAGGTGGAACTGCACTATACAAAGGAGGAATATTAGGTGTAGGAAGGAGACCAAGTCCATCATGAGGAGGAGGTACAGGTCTAACCTTAGGAAGAATATTGTTGTTCTTCTTAGGAGAAGGTACTGTCACATCCATAGGAGTAGGTTGATGATCTTCCTTAGGAAGGAGATTAGTTCTATCTGTGAGGGAAAGAACCTCATCTTGAAGAATAATAGGAATGTCAAGTGTTGGGGATCTAGTTTGACTTAAGGATAATATCATATCTTTCTTCCATTTTTGATAAGATTGAAAAAGAGCATCGCTCCTTGATGGAAGAGATTGAAATTGTTTAGGCCAAAAGAAATCAATAGGAACACCAAGGCTTCTTTTGAATGGAAGAAATAAGCTATGGTTCATGCCTATGATTTCTCCATTGTTAGGACATTTCATACACTTGTGGATTGGAGAACCAATAGACTTCATGGAAGATAGCCAGGGATAGCCCAACTTCACACAGAATTTCTCAGAAGAGGGTATGATAACAAAGTCAACATCCATTGATTTATTATGAAATTCAATAGAAAGGGTGATAGAGCCAATGGTAGGACAAGAAAATCCATCAAATAAATTTAAAACCACATTAGAAGCATCATATATTGGTTTATGTAATCATAAAGTGAAAAGATACTCCTTAGTGATGACATTAACCATGCAAGAGGGATCAATAAGGGCACCACGGAAAGGGATATCCTTAACCTTTGCAACTATGTATAAAGGGCCATCGGGTGCTCTATTGGTCTCATCATGGTCAAATGTAATACAAGGATCCTTAGGAGTATCTTGTTTTTCTACCATATTTACCAAGTTTGGAGCCATAGAGGTGAATTCCTTAGAAGAGAAAGAATTAGGCACAATCTCAATAACGCTAGAGGTATGAGAAGGTAAGGGATCAGTGAAAATATTAAGATTTTGATTAGGAGGAGCTACTGAATTATTCCCTTTATCATTCACACCTGCCACATATATAGTATTGTTATCAATTAAATCTTGAATCTTATTTTTCAATGCAAAATATTTCTCAGTGTCATGACCAGGCTGATGATGAAATTGACAAAATGAATTGTTATCAAAATAAGGGGATGGAAGTTTAGAAGGATCAATTGGTTTTATAGGAGGAAGTTTGATAAAATTTCTTTGCAACAACTAAGACATAATACTATGTAAAGATTCACTCAAAAAAGTAAATTGTCTTTCTCTTTGGAAAAATTTAGAAATAGAAGGCATGCCTATTGTAGCATTCACATTGTTGTTGTTGATTGTATCATTAAAATTTATGAATATTTTCATTGTTTAAACTTTGCAAATGGTTTTTGAACACTCTCCCCCTTATCACTCAAAGCCATAGGAGTGGATTGCTCCATTTGACTCACAACCAGTTGATAATTGTGGAGTGTTGCACACAACTAAGGAAAGGAAGTAAACTCAAACAAAAAAAACTTTTCCCTGATATCTTTTTGTAAATTAGAAATGAAAATTCTTTGAATATCATCATCTGGTACAAGAAAAGAAATTTGAGCACACAAATGCTTATATCTACCAATTAAATCAGTCACTTTTTCTTTAACACCTTGTTTACAATGCATTAAATCAGTCAAAGTAATTTTAGGACCAATGTTGTTTTGAAATTATTGAATGACAACATTTTCCAATTGTTGAAAGGAAGTGATAGAATAAGAAAGCAAAGAGAAATACCATTGTAAAGCCTTATCTCTTAGTGTTCTTGTAAACAATTTTGCAAGCAATCTTTGATCGTAAGAAAAATCGGTACACAAAGTTTGAAATATTTTGACATGCGTAAGAGGATCACCTTTTCTATTATAGAGTTCTAATTGAGGGATCTCAACATGTTTAGGTGGCATGAATTTAACAATATCAAGAGAAAGTGGGCTCGCAACATCAAAGGTGGGCACACTAATCTTGGATTGACTCATAGAAGCAATTTGTTGTTGTAAGGAAGACACGGTTTGAGCAAGATTGTTAATTGTCACTTCGGTAGAAGAATTGATGTTAGACATAGTTGATTGAGAAGTGTTGGCATTTCAGTAGAAAGAAAGATTGTTGATATTCAATAAGGATATTGAGAAGGCTGTTGAAGATTATTGATATAACTGAAGAAGGATGATAACTATCTTTATAACATTACTTTGTCATTGATGTCAAGAAATTGATTATCTGATTTAGTATGATATTGCCATATCTTGAGAAGATTGATTAGAAGAGAATTAAGATGTCGGTAAAAGACATAGAAAGAATGTGATGAATAAGAGGAGGAATAAGTTATTCAATGGGCAACTATTACCAAGTTAGACAATGATGAGATCATGATGTTTAGATTGTTTTGATGTCCCACATATGTTGTTGATTGTAAGGTTAATACTATACTATGTCATCGAGTAAAGAACCTAGTCGGTAAACCCTAAGGTTATCGATATCGGTTAATGAAGATGAAATGTCTACCGAGTAAAGTTTAGTATTTATTGAGTTGCAACCGAGTTATGACAGTGCACATTGGATGGATAAATGCATTATTTAATGAAGGACAATGATGAGCTAGAGATGTATAAATGATTGCTATGTCGTGCATGAAGTTTGTTAATGATCCATGGCAAAGGAAAATCGACAGGAAGATCTACAACGCAGATTGAACCACAATAACCTTGTACAAGTTCCAAGAATGGAATGCAAGTCCCTAGGCAAGGTAAAACATTTTCAGATTGGAAGGGTACATTGAACCTGGTCAAGTTTGAAGATTTGATGGCTAAGATTGATCATGAGAAATGTGATCAAGGAGATTAAGCGGTTAGCAATTGTTTATAAATAAGGAATTGTTAATAAACAATGTATCTGGGCAAGTGTAAGCACAGGAAGGCTACATAGTGATTACCAAGCACATAAGCTTGAAGACCTATTTGAATAACAGAGTAGAGAGCCCAGCAGAGGGACAAGATAAGTCTTATGACTAGATTGTTCTGAGCAAATAAGAATTTGCTTTAGCATTTTAGATGTGAAGTTGCAGATATATTTTATTACTGTTATTTTGTAAGTGACAGAAAATCTCTTAACTGAGTGGACTTAACAGTCTTATTTGTAAACCCTCTAGCAAGGTAACATTCTAAATGAGTGTTTGAAATCCTTTGACAAGGTCACTTCTAACAAAGTGAAGATCCTAACAGATCTAAGGGAAATCCCTTAACCGGGTCACATCTAGCAATGTGTTTGTAATCTTTAACAAGATTTGTTTTTAACCAAGCATACTCTAGAAGAGTATATTTCTTAGTGGGTCCGAAATCCCACAGTGGTTTTTCCCTATTTGGGTTTCCACATTAAATCTGGTGTTATGAGTGTTATGATGATTATGTGTTCATGAGTTTGCATGTTTAGTAGTTTTTGGTTAAGTTGCTGAAGTATAAGTTACCGAGGTTGAATATGTTGATTTTATGGAAGTTTAAGTTTGTATGATTCACCCCCCCCCCCTCTCTCATCTTGTTAGCTATTGGCATCTGTACTTTACCTTTAGTATCAGAACTAACAAGAAGGTGGTGCAATTTTATTGAAAGAAGGCATGGATTGAGAATAAGGTGGCGGGACATTATAATAAGTAGGCATAGGTGATGATTGGGTAGGAAAACAGACACTTAAAAGAGGAATAAAGTTGTTGAAGGAATTGCTCCCTTGTGTCACATTGATTGGTTGAGGAATAATGGGAATACTTATGGAAGACATAGGTAAAGATGGAGGATTAAATGAAGAAGAGTAATCACCCCCATGACCAATGGTTGTAGGAATGACATTTTGAGTTGATGTAGCCATGATGTTCGAGGTAAAAGTAGGCATGCTAGTCATAAGAGTAGTCAAAAGAATTAAAGGATTGACTTGTGTTGAAGGTTGTGAATAACCTAGGGTTTCGACATAACTCTTGATAGGCATGACATTAGAATCAACAATATGTGCAATGCCATGCAATATATCAATTTCATTCTTATCACTTTGATTCATGTGTTTAAAACCTTCAATTAATGGAAGATTTTCACTATTAGGGTATTCTTGGGACATCCATTGTTGAAAGCTATCAAAATGATTGTTCAATGTGGAAAGTTGATCTACAGAGACCCTAGTTAAAGCTTCTTCTTCATCATGGGATTCATCAATGGGGTGAATAGGCACATGATTAGGATGGGAAGAATTAGCATGGTCCTGATTAAATAAGTCACCCAAATTAGGCTCCATCTCCTCAGAAATTAAACCTTGGGAGACCTTAATTATAATGCTTTGTCTAATGGGGATAGTATAGGTAGGACTAATAGTGGTGAAACTCATGCACTAGAGGGAAAATTTAAATTTTGAATTTTGGAACAAAGCTTACAAAATTGATTAATGCAAAATGTACAAAAATATTGATTTATCAATTTGAATTTTGTTGGAAGAAGAGGATGACACAATTTCCAAAAATGAAAGGAAATTGGAACTTTAAAATCAGAATTTTTAAAATCAGGGCAGACTATAATTAACCTCTTAATTTTAAAATTTTCTTGAAATTTGAAATGTTGAATTTTGGAGGTATTTCCGATTCTAGAGGGATCAAAAATTGACAAAATCAGCCAAGCTTTTGGATTTAAGCAATTAAATACAATCATAACACTCTCCCAAAATTTTGGGAAAAAAGACGAGGACTGTGGCGGGAATGCACATGGTCTGACCAACTTTTTTTGAAATTTTCAAGGATGAATATTACGATGATTTCAAGGCTAACCCACAAAAATTGACGAATTTTACGATTTCTAGATGGGCGAAATTAAGGTTCAAATGTAAAAATATGACCCTATTAGGGTTTTGAAGAAAAAGAGGAATTGAATTGCAAATTTGAAAAATGTCAAACCTAATAGATAGGGACACCTTGGAAAATGTTTAGAAATCTAAATTGGAATGAAATTGATTGAAATTTGTACAAAATCCAATTAAATTTGAAAATTAGGGTTTTATGACCTAGCCACTTAATTTTGAAAATTGAATTTTGGGAAAAAGGAGGGAAATTGAAAATTTGAATTGTAGAAATGAAAACAAGTCTAAGAAAAATTAGAAATCTGAAAATTAAATGGAAATCCAATTTTTGCACAAGTTCAAGATGTTGTTTGAAAATTAAGGTTTTAACAAGTAACCGCTTATTTTTGTAAATTGAACAAGGCAATGAGGAAATTGAATTTGACAAACAAAACAATTTTCAGATCTAAGATGGCAAGTAATTTTTATAAATCACAAGTTCAATTTTAATTTTAGAAACTAGGGTTTTTAATGATTTAACCACTAAGTTTACAGAAATTTGAAACTTGCAAATGAAAAATATGCAAGTTTGTTCAAAGGAAAACATGCAAGACGTCAGGTTCATCAAAATGTAATGGTGGGTGAAAAATGTGTGAATGAGAGATCAAGAGGAAAACTACCCTTTACCTCCAAGGAGAGAGTAGAGTTTCACTATGGATTTCCCTTCAAACACTTTTCACGCATTACATTGGAAGAAGGGAGGAAAATTCACTAGATTCAACCTCCAAAGAAGAAGATAGAATTCTGAATGAAATGGGAATGATAAGTTAATCCCCTCTTCTATTTGGAATGGAAAGGAATTGATTGAATTTTGTATAGAGACTAAGTTTAAAAGTGACAAAGAAATGATAATAACTCAAGATTGGAGTGTGGGATTAAGTTGTGCACCTAGATCAGGTAGTAATATGTTGAGATGAAGCTGCCCTGCAAATTTGAGGAAAATTTGCCTGGACCATGGCGGGAATGTACATGGTCCTTCAAAAAATCCACGAAACAAAAAGGGTTTTTCTGCCTTTACAAATGAAGTCCAAATCGGAAAGTACAACTGCACACTTGCAACCTACACAGAAAAGAGAGGAAAATAGGTTGGGATTGGGGGTTTGCCTTCAGGTCAAACCCCAGTTTTGGAATTAACCAAGTAATGAAAGAAAGTACTTGCAAGTAAATGTAAATGAAAGACTGAAATGTAAATCACCTCAAGAGAGGTTGTGATAGAAATATTGATAGAAATGCTTCTGTGGAATTGAATGTTGGAATCAATCTCCTCTTCAATGGTTGAATCCTTGACTTGAATGCAACACCTAGCCTTGAAGGGAGACTTGAGATGATCAATGCTTGAAAGGGATGCTTGAATGTTCTTGAACGCTTTATCACAAATTTTCACCTTATTGAACTTATTCCAACTTATGCAAATGAGAGGACAAATGAAAATTTTATATTTGTAAATTAGGGTTAATGAAACTAATTTTCATCACAGGCCGACATTGGGAAAGTTTTCCCACTCACTGCACAACCTACAATGCAAGCTTAGGAAAGGTACCTGCCCCAAAATAGAGTAGGGACAATGGTGCCACGCCCCTATCCTACCCCTTTCTCTAGGGCAGAGTGCAGATAGAGTGTTGCGGAGGCCAAGGGAGAAGTAGTTTCTGAGGGTTGAGAAGTCTTCAATCTCCGATCAGGCTAGGGGATTTGATTTTGCCTGTGTGAGGACCCTCATGCAGTCAAAAATTGCTAGGGTCACAATTTTTTGACACTACACAACTGAATGCAAGATTGCAAACCAAATCTTCCTCTCACTTTGAATCTCTACAAATTGTTCTTCACCATGCTCTTTTGTTCTCTCTCTTTGAATGCAAAGTGAGAAATGAAAGGTTAATTCACTTTTTATCCTTCGCATACCTAACTTTTAGGCATAATAAATGCACTTAACCCTAATACTTCCAGATACTATATCTTTAGGAATTCCTTTTTTGGATTTTCAAATTTGCTTATGATCTTTTGGAAATCCTTCAAGATCATCTGTACGATCAAATACAACATTTTCAACTTGTTGGAACCAGGCATAGATCACCAACAGAGGGGGTTTGTAATACTTTCATGAAAATCCCCCCTAAGGCCAGATGCCTTACACTGCATCATTATCACTCTTCTTAACCCATGCCTTCCTTATCTGATCTTGGATTTTCTCCACAATCATCTTTCCTTTCCCCTTATCATATTTTTGCTTGTTTTTTCTTTTGTCTATTGAAGCCTTCGTATTCACATTCTTGCTTCTGCAAAACCTTACTGTTCTTGCCTCTTATTGTTCTGATGTTGAGACTTAGGATTTCCTTGACCGAATCCATAGCATTCTCCTCTCTTATATCCAAGTCCTTGCTTGTCATCTTCACTCTTCTAATTTTGCAACATCTCATCAAGTTTAACTAAGATAATCTTGAACTTTTCTTTGTACCCATTAGTAGTAGCAAGTTTATCTCTCAGAATTATAATCTCCCACTCAAGCTCTTCCTCACTATTCTTGTATTGCAACAATTCAAGCTTCATTTGATCATACTCATAATTGAGTTTGCATCATTCATCAAACCTATCCTTCAAGGATTGAATCAGACTTTCTTCATTCTTCTTCCTATCTTCAATCTCTTTTGTCAACTTCATCACAATGGATTGCATCTCATTCTTCAAAATTGTATTCTCTTTACCAAGCTTCTCACATTCATCTGACTTCTCCCTCAAGGCTTATTTCTCCTTCAGCTTGTCCATGAGTTCCTTTCTATTTTCTCTGGATTTGTTCAAATTTTCCTTTAATGATAGAATGAAGTTCTCAGCATCTTTCAAATTTCCCTTCAACTTCTGGACTTCATCTGGGGACTAGTCAAGATCTTCAAGTGCCACAATAAGTTATTGTTGTAGGCCAGAATCTATTGATTCACTTTCCTGAATCTTCCTCAAGTTGTTAGGCTTCCTCCAAGGAGCTAGGCTTTGATACCAATTGTTGGAATCAATGATCACTGAGAGGGGGGGTGAATCAGTGTTTTGCAACTTTTAAACTTATTAATCTATCCTTTAATCCACTTAATGTAAATGAATGAGAGAGATAAGAAAAAGAAAAATGCACATAAAAGAACCACCATAAGACCAATATTTTTTATGTGGAAAATCTGGTCAAGGGAAAAACCATGGTGGGAACCTACCCATAGTAAAATGATACTTTGTTAGAAGTATATGAAAAAGTTACATAAGAATGCACATGCATTTAGGCACACTTCCTAGAGCTCACTACTCAAAATAATAATGTCTTAAAGGAACACTGCGTTACAAAGGAGTTACAAAGGTAACACACATGAAAATAAACTATGAGATAGCATCAACAAATTCCTAGAATAGTTTTGGTTAAATACAAATCATCACTATCTCACTGCTCTATTCTGCTATTATGCTTCAATCTGGAGAAAAGATACTTCACTTGCACACGTGAAGCTACACACACTCTCTGATATCTAAAATGAACATTTCAATCACTCATATATATCCGCAACATGAATTTGGGTCTTCATTAGTTTGACTTCAAAATATGAAATGTGCAAGATGTGTCAACCAAATCCGATTTCCAATGCATATGCGGACCTAAAATAATTGTCCACACACTTCCCACATGTTTTCCAAATAATCTCGAACACAAAATCAATCATAGATATCACTCCAATAATTTTTATCAACAATTTACTTCACTGGTCAGCCAAACAATACTGTTCTTCATAAAATTCCCATTACTAGATCTCCAAACTTGCATGAGAATCAACACGGAAGGATAAGATTCTAGAATAAGCTATTCTAGACATCTAACCACCTACCTCAAGCACCGCAAAGTAAAATATGCAACCAAAATGAAATTCCAATCAAGACACGTATACTATCAAACACTGTGTTCCACCTGATAAACCTAGAGGATCCATTTAATACTAAGAGGGGGGGTGAATTAGTATTAACAAAAACCAAAACTTTCAACACCAAAAAAAACTTATCTCAGATCTTAAAACATTCAACACTTAATCCAAATCTTCATGACAAATTTCCATATCAGATCTAGATAATAATTTTCTCTTATGCAATCTTACTGATCATATGTCATCAATTCAATATCAGATCAACAAACATAGTTACCAACTTATTAACTGATCAGAATGCTTCATCAATCATATAATCATCATTACCGGTAATCACTTTAAGATCTCTGATAAAAAAACATAAACTGTCTTTATCGGTTAACATAAATAAAACATGAACATCACAAGAAAAGCATACCACACGTGAACACCATGTTTTTCACATGGAAACCCAAATAGGGAAAAAACACGATGGGAATTGGTACCCATAAATATTTTGCACTCTTTCAAAATACACCCTATTAGGAGCCAAGCCTGGTTAGAAGCTTACAATGATGCCCTGATAGGAGCAAACCCTGTTAGGACTCACCCGATTAAGGGATTTACCTCAGCTTGTTAGAAGCTTTGATCTGTTAAGATCAACCTCACAAGAGGATTTAGAACTCAGATATTGAGTCACCCTGTTAGGGGATTTTACAATGTGAGACCTGTTAGGACCTACACGGTTAGGGGATTTTAACTATTGTAATTGTTAGACAACAACAGTGAATGACCTGTGTATAGCACTTTACTGCTTGCTTGATCAGATCCAATTAAGTTTTAAGTCTGCATCTCTTTGGTAGATCTTCTCACACACTTTGGTTTGACTTATCACACTTCTCAAAATAATCGACACTCAAAAATATCAACCTTGCCAACATAAATAATTTTTACAGACAAGTCGACATCAAAATCGTAAGACTTACTACATAGATCATCACAAATCTATACAACTCATTACAAATCATCATAGGAATCATCACAATCAATTACAAATCAATATCAGCTGTTGAATGATCATAAATCATCACAGCAAGTCGATCTGGTACAAATTCAAATCCTTAGCACATTCCCAAGAAATTCGTTCTCCAAACGCACCAAAACAACTTTCAAACTCATCACACGGTTTGTGTCACATTATTATCAACTTGTGAAATTGATGTAGATCACCGTCAAACCAAAAATCATTACCGGTTAAGAGAATTATTTACCGGTACTTAAACCCTTCTTAAACCCTAGCAAAACTTCATCAGAAATTCAAAACATGCCTTCTGGTAATCAACATAGGATGAGGTTTCGGTCACATAGTCAGATCCATCATAAAAGCTTATTTATCAAACCACAAGTCACCAAACATTTCCAATCACACGATTCCATCAAGACTTATCTTTCTTTACTGGTTAAGGTCCTAATTCATAGTCTTGTTGGTAAACTCTGTCAAACTATCAAACTCTTACTTTGGTAGACCAAATCACTTAGCCAACAAGTCAATCACCAAAAACCAACTATAAACATCATTAAACATCAGTTGAACCTGGTTGACATCAATGACAATATAAATAACTGATCATGTCATCTTCCTCTATTGGTATAGTAATCCACCATCATCTCATCTTCATGAGTTATGCCAAACATGCCAACAATCTCCCCCTTTGGCATTGATGGCAACACTAAATATCAACATACTCAACTCATACTTTTCTACTCTATTCTAGACCTTCTCTACAACTCTTCACTTTTTGCTGCATCTCATATGCCGGTTACACTATATCTACTCTAACTAATCATATGTCTTCTCTTAATCATATTTCTTCTCTGAATAATATTTATTCTCCAAATCATGTTTCTTCTCCCCCTTTGACAACAATGCCAAAGGTACATAAGCATAACAAATCATTAAGTTTGTTGTAGTTGCTATCATCAACATGTCTGCATACACATCTAAGTTGCTCTCCCTACGGAGTAGCCTGCATCTCATCAATCTAAAATGAAAAATAGTCATGAAGCCCACTGGATTGATGAATTCTGCATTCTAGTTTTGTCTGAGTAGGGGACTGACCCCTAATTTACCTCTGAGATACTCAAAGGTAGTCTTCGGCAATGGTTTTGCAAAAAGTATCTGCTAGCTACTCTTTTCTTGTCACATACTTCATGCGGACTTGTTTTTCCTATACTCTTTCCCTTAGAAAATGATATTTCAATTCAATGTGCTTTGTTCTTGCATGTAACTCATGATTTTTTAAAATATTGATTGCACTAGTATTATAACAGTAAATAGTTACCAATTTAGACATATCAAATCTAAAACCTTCAAGCACATGTCTCATCCAAATTGCTTGCGTGCAACTCATTGATGTTGCAACATACTCTGCTTCTATTGTTGACTGAGAAACACAATTTTTCTTCTTACTTGTCCAAGCAACCAATCTTCCTCCAAGAAGAAAAGCTCCACCAGTAGTGCTTTTTCGGTCATCTACATTTCCTACCCAATCTGCATCAGTAAACACATCGAAAGAGAAATTTTCTTTATAAGGATACCACAAACCATAATCTACTGTGCCTTTCAGGTACCAGAATATCCTTTTCACCGCTACCAATGAGTCTTCTTGGGATGCTTTTGAAATCTAGCAACCAATCCAATAGTATGTGTAATATCTAGTCTTCTATGAATGACATAATGCAATTTACCAATCATAAACCTGTATTCTTTCTCATCCACAAATGGTGAGTCATCTTGCTTAGACAACTTGGAGCTTGTCACCATTGGAGTACCAACCAGTTTACAATCTTCCATGCCAAATGATTTCAACACCTCTCTGACATACTTACTTTGATAGATAAAAATTCCACCATCCAACTGTTGGACCTGCAACCCAATAAAAAATTTAATCTCTCCAATAACAGACATCTCAAATTCCTTTTTCATCTCCTCAACAAAATCCATGCATAAGTCATCATTACCACCAAAGATAATGTCATCCACAAATACTTTAGCTAATAATACTTTCTCTCTATCAGTCTTTAGATATATGTTACTATCCTCACTGGTACGCTGGAATCCTATCTTGATCAGGTGAGCATGCAACCTTTCAAACCATTCTCTCAGTGCTTGCTTCAATCCATACAGTGCCTTATGTATTTTGCACACTATATCTTTGTCTTCAGACAAAGCAAATCCATCTGGTTGTTCTATGTATACTTCTTCTTCAAGGATGTCATTGAGAAAATCTGATTTAAAATCCATCTGATAGACTTTAAATCCTTTAAATGCAGCATAAGCAAGTATCATTCTTACTCCTTCCAATCTCGCCATGGGTGCAAAGTTTTCACCATAATCGTCTCCTTCTTCTTGTGCATAGCCTTTGCAAACTAGTCTTGCTTTATTTCTTACCACTTTTCCATCTTCATTTAACTTGTCTAAAAACCCATTTGGTTCCAATCACATTCTTGTCTTCTGGTCTGGGAACAAGTGTCTATGTCTTGTTCTTCTCTATTTGATCTAACTCCTCATTCATTGGACTAATCTAGTCATCATCCTTTGATGCCTCTCTTACTATTCTCGGCTCAATAGAAGAAATCATACAAGAATTTTCTCTGATTTTCTTCCTTGTTCATACTCTAGCATGTTTATCTCCAATTATTTGTTCTTCTGAGTGATTTAACTTGACATACTTTGGGATAACTAGTTCCAGTGCGATGCTTCCTAATTCATGTTCTTCATCGCTCTCTACATTTACCAGTTGACCACCTATTTGTGTAACATTTTTCTCATCATTCTTTTGCACTTCTGGTTCTATGAACACAAGTTTTTTTTTCATCTTTCTCAAGCTCAGATATGCTGGACTCACTAGATTTCTCAAGGTGTTCATCTATCTTCACATTATCACTCTCAATGATCTTCTTAGTTCTCTTATTATAACATTTAAATTCCTTACTCTTTGTAGAGTAACCAAGAAAAATGCCTTCATCACACTTAGCATCAAATTTTTCAGTGTAATAATGTCTCTTAATATAACATTTACTCCCAAAGATTTTGAAATAGCTTACACTAGGAGTCTTTGCATGCCATAATTCATAAGGTGTTTTGTTATTACTTTTTTTTATGAGTACTCGGTTCAAAGTATAGACGACAGTGTTGATTGCTTCTCTCCAAAACATCTTCGGTACTTCACTTTGAATCAACATGGGTCTAGCAACTTCAACAACTATTCTATTCATCTGCTATCCCATTTTGTTGTTGAGTTATAGGAGCTCACATCTGCATCTTAATTCCCCGTTCATCATAGAACTTCACAAACTCATTAGAAGTAAATTCACCTCCCCGGTCAAATCTCAAACATTTTAGATTATTCTCGGTATCTTTCTCAATAGGAGCTTTAAAAGCTTTAAACTTACTAAAAGCCTTATACTTTTCTCTCAGAAAAATTACCCACATCATTTTGGAATAATCGTCAGTAAAGATCATAAAATACTTATCACCAAAATAGCTCTTAGTCCTCATAGGACCACAAAGATCACTATGAAACAAATCAAGAATATTCTCTGAAGAAAAATACTCATTCTTGAAGGATACAAAGGTCATCTTACCCATCTAAAAATCCTTGTATAACACATTGTCTGGTTTCACAAGATGTGGAAAACCTCTAGCAATACTTGACTTACTAACTTTAGTCAAATTTTCAAAGTTGACATGACAAAATCTCTTGTGCCACAACCAGCTGTCTTGAATCTTCACCACCAAACAATCATTTACATTAGTATTCAAATCAAATAAATTACCTCTAGTCTTCTTCCCAGTATCAATCAATTCTTGATTATTTCCAAGAATCCTTCACACTCCACTTTTGAATTCTAGTAGATATCCCTTATCATTAAGCTGTCCAATACTCAATAGGTTATGTTTTAGTCCTTCAACCTAAAAGATATCATTTGCATTACTCTTCCCATTTAATGAAATTGATCCTTTATCTTTAACCATGTAGGGAGAGTTATTACCAAATCTTACAACACCTCCATCAAACTCTTCAAGGGATAGGAGCTTACTTTTGTCACTGGTCATGTGGTATGAGCCACCACTATCTATTATCCATTCATCATTGTTATCCATATGAGACATAAAATCCTTCTCATCAGTTAGATCCTCCTTCACGGCAACAAATACTATCTCCTCATTGTCATCTTCTTCCGATTCATCATCGATCACACCTTCATCCACTGCAACATAACAATGTTTCTTTCTTTTCCCTTTGAATCTCCTAAACTTATCTTTCTTATCAAAATTAGGGTAGTTAACAGTTATGTGCCCAATCTTACTACAAGAGAAACACCTCAAGGGTAATTTACCTTTATATTTACTTGTTCCTAGAGGGAATCTTCTAGCCAGTAATGCCTCAAGTTCCATCAGATAATCTTCATCATCACCATCACCTCTGCTACCGCCATGACTAGAATTACAGTCATGATCATGACAAACATCTTTTCCTTTTCTTACTGATGTACCAATTATTGAAGCCTTAAAAGCAGATTCAGAAGGTTTAGAAACACTAATATCAAAATTGTTAAGTTCAAATGTAGTTAACTTTCCAATTAAAGAATCAACAATAACTTTATCTTTTGAAATGGATCTCAGTTCTTGAATAGCAGACACTCTGATAGAATACTGCGGTAAAAGAGTTCTAAGTATCTTTCTAACAATAGTATCATCTTCAATCTTACCTCCGACACTCTTTATTCCACCTACAACTTCCTTAATATTTTGTTCATATTAAGTTATGTTGTCATTGTCAACCATTTTCATATCATAAAATTTTCCTCTCAGACTCTCTTCCTTTGCCCTTTGTACATGTTCATCTCCTCCATAGATTAATTTTAATTTCTCCCATACTTTATTTGCAGTTTCTAATCCATGAACATTAATATATTCAGAGTCAGACAGAGTGCTTACAATTGCTTCAAGAGCCTAAATGTTTTCTTGCTATTCTTTGAGCTCATCCGATGTCAAGGGACTGGTAGTAGGAGGAACATATCTAGTTATCACATGATTCTAGTACTATGAACCCATTCCTTTAATGTTGATCTTCATCCGATCACTCCATATCTGGTAGTTGTCCTTAGTAAACTTGGGACCCTCCTTCTTCATCATTTTTCATAGAATCTTTCCCTCAAGTTTTTAGGCTTTCTGCACATAGAGGACCAATGCTCTAATACCAATTGATTAACCTAGAGGATCCGGTTAATACTGAGAGGGGGGTGAATCAGTATTAACAAAAAACTAAAACTTTCAACACCAAAATAGACTTATCTTAGATCTGAAAATGTTCAACACTTAATCCAAATCTTCATGACAAATTTCCTTATCAGATCTAGATAATCATTTTCTCTTATGCAATCTTATTGATTAGACCAGTCATCAATTCAATATCAGATCAACAAACATAGTTACCAACTTATTAGCTGATCATAATGATTCATCAGTCATATAATCATCATTGGCGGTAATCACTTTAAGATCTCTGATAAACAAACATAAAATCTCTTTACCGATTAACATAAATAAAACATGAACATCACAAGAAAAACATACCACATATGAACACCATGTTTTTCACATGTGTAAGGAAACTCAGGTGTAGAAACAACTTCCTACACTAATCTCTAGAGGAAAGTGTTGTGCAAATTCTTTTAAGTCCTTACAACTTCAGATTCATTAACTACTTTAACAAAGATATTGCAGCCATATACCATGCATACAGAAAATAGAGAATGACACAATGATTTACCTTGGGGAAAACCTTTCAGTAAAAAACCCCAGCACTCCAAAACTTGCACAATGTATTATCTTCAACTCAACGGTTACAACACACTTGCAATGCAAGTTCTTTCAAGAGACAATTGACCCTTAAAGACAAATCCAGTAGCATGATATCATACCAATAATACACTCTTTTTGTATCACAGTCTGTAACCCTAAAAAATGCTTATGCACTTTCCTTTTTAGGGCAACATCCAAAGATAGCCGATTGAGGAAGAGTGTATAGTACTCAACTTTATCAGTTGCCACATGTCTTGCATGTCTTTACCCGTCATTGAAATCTCCTAGAAATAGCTCTTACGTGTCATAGGAATCCGTCATAACCGTTTCAGCCATGATCTCCTTACACACAATTCAAGATGCCGACACATCAAGTGGAGTGACACATCAACATGCCAACTAGACATTTACACTCACACTTAATTACATTATTTGCAAGAAATACATTTTACAAAACAAATAATAAGAATAGGAATTATCCAAGGTTGAGACACCTTATTCCTAACAATGTGGAAACCCAAATAGGGAAAAAACACGGTGGAAATTGGTACCCACAAACATTTTGCACTCTTTCAGAATGCACCTTGTTAGGAGCCAAGCCCGGTTAGAAGCTTACAATGATGCCCCGTTAGGATCAGACCTTGTTAGGAGTCACCCAGTTAAGGGATTTACCTTAGCCCTATTAGAAGATTTGATCTATTAGGATCAACCTCGCAAGAGGATTTAGAACTCAGATATTGAGTCACCCTATTAGGGGATTTAACAATGTGAGGCCTGTTAGGACCTACTTGGTTAAGGAATTTTAGCTATTGTAATTATTAGAGAACAACGGTGAATGATCTGTATATAACACTCTAGTGCTTGCTTGATGAGATCCAATTAAGTTCTAAATCTACATATCTCTGGTAGATCTTCTCACATACTCTGGTTCGACTTCTCACACTTCTCAAAATCACTGACACTCAAAAACATCAACCTTGTCGACATAAATAACTTTTACAAATAGGTTGGCATTAAAATGCTAATACTTACTACATAGATCATCATAGGGATCATTACAATCAATTACAAATTAATATCAATCGTTGAATGATCATAAATCATCACAACAAGTCGATCTGGTACAAATTCAAACCCTTAGCACATTCTACTAAGTACTTTGCACATTCCTAAGAAATTCGTTCTTCAAACACACCAAAACAACTTTCAAACTCATCACGCAGTTTGTGCCATGTTATCATCAACACGTGAACTTGATATAGATCACCGCCAAACCAAAAATCATTACCGGTTAAGAGAATTCTTTATCGGTCTTTAAACCCTTTGTAAACCCTATCAAAACTTCATCAGAAATTCAAAAGATGCCTTTCGGTAATCAACATAGGATGCGGTTCTGGTCACATAGTCAAATCCATCATAAAAGATTATGTATCAAACCACAAGTCACCAAAAATTGCCAATCACCTGATTCTGTCAAGACTTATCTTGCTTTACTAGTTAAGGTCCTAATTCACAGTCTTGACGGTAAACTCTGTCAAACTGTCAAACTCTTACTCCAGTAGACCAAATCTCTTATCCAACAAGTCAATCACCAAAAACCAACTGTAAACATCATTAAACATCAGTTGAACCTAGTTGACATCAATGACAATATAAATAACTGATCATGTCATCTTCCTCTACCGATACAGTCTTCCACCATCATCTCATCTTCATCAGTTATGCCAAACATGCCAACACCACCTTCCAGACTTAATAAAATCTGGACTTTCGACTTCTAGTAGGATGAATTCACACAATGAGGATGGAATCCCTGAGGTGGGTTGCCATCATTGACAACAACAGAACATCTATATGTAGTGTCTCTTGCCAATAATTGACTTTATATTCTCCAATGAAGGATCTTGTAAAGCCTAAGGAACCTCAATCATCACCATAAAATTCATTTGATTGAGAAGAAGGAGATGGAGTAGGAGTAGACTTAGGATTTTCTACGTTAGGAGGATCTTCTTTAGGGAAAACCTTCTCATGGGTTTCCTCTTTAGGAGGGTCCATGGGAATATTTATCAGCATATTGGAATATAAAGATGGAATATAGTTTTGAAGGGTAGGTGTAACCAAGACATGACTAGCTACTACGATTTGACATAAGTACATAGCATTAGGGTCACCCTTGAATGTAAGTACCTGATTGTTAGAAAAAAAATTAATAGTGTTGGCAATTTGGAATAACTAATTATGTGTTGCATTGATGTTTTTTCATTGATGTCAACACTAGCTTCTTTGGTTGTCTACTAGGTTCCGGTAGAGTGGTTGGTATTTGATGATGATCAGGAGATTTGTGTTTGTTATATTTCGATTGGTGGAATTGGTTTGGTTTGGTTATTCATGTTGTTCAGATGCATGTCACATTCAGTTGGTTTAGGATCTGATGATCTGGATGCTATCATATGTTCTAGTAAGCCTTTTGGTTACCGGTAAGGGTTCTACTAATAGAGCTTCATTGAAGATCCATTGATGGTTTCGATAAGTTGTGTTCGTGTGGCTTCTAGAAAGTTTTCAAGATGTTGATGGTTATCGTGTTCATGTTCTAGTTAATTGGTGGTATTTCATTTAGCTTATGGTGACCTATTTTAGGTCCGGTCTTATTCTTCTAGGTTATGGACCGGTTTATGTAACATGTTGGTGGATTCTCCTGATGCATTACCGGTTGGATTTATTATTTGGTTAATGTTGTTTCAGTCTTAGGCCGACTTGGATTATCATTGGTTTGCAGGTTTATGTAATGGATTTATTGTATTATCTTTTAGGTGTCTAACCTAATTGTTTAGGTCTTGGGTTGGTATAAATATGATGTAAGATCTATTTGTAGATCGTGGCATGGGAGTATGGTTATGGGATTATATGTGTCCAAATAAATTTGTAATCATATTCAAAGGTTTTGGTTGATCATAGGTGATCGAATTGGGTTTGGATAAGAGGTTTAAGACCTTCGACATTGAGCATAACCAGATCCGTACTCAAGCATAGGAGATGCTATTCTTGTAGTTCATTCTTATTTCTGGATTGTAGTCAGTGAGGCTCCTTTTGTGATGTGCATTGTGCTCTAGGTGTAGACACCTAAAACTTGCACAACTAATTAAATGAATTTATATTTGTTTAATTACCCTAATCCTCCTATTGACTAAACTAAGGTTTAATCAATATCCCTTTTCTTCTAATCAACCATTAATCAAATTAAAGATTTAATTAATTCCCCCTTTCTTCTATCTAAGCCATTTTAATTAAATTCAACATTTAATTAAATATCCCCTTTTAGCCATTTTAATTAAATTCAACATTTAATTAAATATCCCCTTCTAGCCATTTTAATTAAATTCAATAGTTAATTAAATATCCCCTTCTAGCCATTTTAATTAAATTCAACATTTAATTAAAATCCCCTTTTCATTTTAATTAAATTCAACATTTAATTAAAAATCCCTATTTCCCTCACCCCACTTGCATTTTACAACATATGCAAGTTGCATCTCCTTTTGGCTAAAATAAATCTTTTATTTTATCTAAAAAATCCTATTTTCCTCCACCCACCCACTTGAAACCTTTAATGGCTTCCCTTAAAGTCTTCAAACCTTTAATGGCTTCCTTCTAGAGTCTTCTCAAACCTTTAATAGTTTCCCTTAAAGTCTTCTTAAGCCTTTAATGGTTTCCCTCAAAGTCTTCAAGCATTTAATGCTTTATCCCCCTTTTTCTCATTTAAGTAAATTAAGATTTATTTAAATAAAATCCAAAATTCACATTCACATTTAAATAAATTAATATTTATTTTAATATCTATCCAAATGCAAGTTGCATTCATTTTAGTTGAAATAAATCTTTTTATTTTAATTAAAAATTTCTATTTCTCCCACTTGCATTCTCCTACATTTTCCATTAACTTCCTAAGCATTCTTCTAGAACCTCTCAAAACCAACTTAATTAGTCTAATTCTTCTATCATGGTGACATTCGTAAATTTTGAGGAAGTCACTTCTAATTTTGGAAGAAAGTCTTGTAAATGCATTTAAAGTTTTATCTTTTCAACAAGCTAACTTTGTTGAGTTCCCCAAATTTTTAGGACTCTGACAAAAGTCTTGAAGGTTATCTAACTTCCAACAAGATAACTTCCAAGGTCTCCAAAGAGATTTTAATGCTCTTACAAAACTTCACATTTTCAACACATTGAGCTTTGCACAAGATTTTGTCCATTGGACAATATCTTTATTCATTGGCTAAAAGCTTTATTCCATGAATTTGCCCACATGGGATTAACCATTAAGTCTTCTAAAGAATTTAATTCCTCCTCCCTCTCCTCTCAACCAATCTCATGGTCACACTTGTAAACATGGGATTGGGTTGAAAATCTCAGATGGATCGATAACTTTCAATCTTGACCCTCCTTAAGCCAATTCAATCTTGGCCATCCAATTCTCCAATTCTTCTATAAATAGAGCCCATTTCTCCTTCAATTCATTTCTCAATCTTGTGCATCTAAATTGTAGTCATTATGCAAGTTAAGGAACTTATCTTGTCATCTTCAAGCATCCAAGCCATTTAGCATTAGCATTAGAATTAGCATTAGCATTAGCATTAGCATTAGCATTAGCATTAGCATTAGCATTAGCATTAGTGTTTTAGCTTCATTTTAGCATATCATCTCATAGTATTTTATACTCATCTAGTTTAATTAACTCATCTATCATCATCTAATCTTCAATTTGGAATACATTTAACATCTTAATCATCTAGTCTTGCATCTTTCATCCTATCTTCATCCATCATCTCATATTAGCTAAGATATTAGTTGCATCCATTTTGACCTTAGCACATCACTAAAATCTCGTTCTCTAGGTTGTCATCTAAGAGATCAAGTGCTCTTTCAAGTGAGGGCCACCTTGAATCTTGAAGATCTTTAGAGATAGAGGACAATGAGGCGATTTTAGGAGTTTTAAAAACTTATTTATGATTTATAACTCAAATACAATGCTTCATGGGTGTGTTTGAAGTGTTTTTCTTCTTGTAGGTTGAAGACCACATTTTTGGCATACTTTAATTGGCGCCAAGCATGGGGCAACCCACAAATTTCTAACAATTTTTTTGTAGGTTGATGCCCAGATATTCTGGTGCATATGTGGACCTTTCTATTCTAATATGTATTACTTTCTCTTAGCACATGGAATCATCAGAATAGTGCATACCTTCTCCAGAGTAACACTTTTGTAATAGGAAGAGAGCTAATTTTTGTAGCACAAGGAAATTTAAGGCTTGTAAAGCCCACCATATGAACTAACTTTTTGAGAGGTTTTTGCAGGTCTAATATTTTGTTGTAGGTTCCAAGGGGTTAAAGTAGATTTTGATTTCTTTTCTCAAAATTTTCTTTTACAAAGGGATTTAAAAAAAGAACTGACTTTTATTTTGCAAGGACCTAAAAAGAACCTCATCATTTCTTTGGTGTTTAAAACAAGACCTCACTTTCTATTTTGCAAAAGGTTAAAAAGAACTACAAACAAACCTTTATTTTTGCAAAGTTAAAAAGAAGCTCACCTTCATTTTGGTGCAGACTAAAATGAATCTCATCATTTCTTTGGTGTTTAAAACAAGACCTCACTTTCTATTTTGCAAAAGGTTAAAAAGAACTACAAACAAACCTTTATTTTTTGCAAAGTTAAAAAGGATATCACTTTCATTTTGGTGCAAACTAAAAAGAACCTCATTTTCTTTGGTACAAAATAAAAATAACCTCATTGACAATTAGTTACATGATTTTCATTTTGTTGACCAATACACGATTTTATTTTATTGACCAGGTTTATTTTCCAAACTTTTGAAACACACATTTTTCTATGAAGGGGTAAAAAGAACACCATGCTTGTTGGAGCAAGATCTACAAAATAGGACTTAGCAAATCATTGCTTTGGAAAGTTAGATAGAACTTTGTTTACATTGTTTTAAAGTGGTAGGTATATTCTCTCCCCTTAATTGGGTGATCAAAAAGCCAAATCCACTTTTTCATTGCTTTATTTACTTTCAAACAATTAAAACCTTTAGAGGGCCTGCCTTCCCAAAGCCTTGAAAGGACTAGTGTTAAGGGTACGACCCAAGTAGGGAATGACTTTATCGCCAAGTTTACCAACCCACTATGATAAAATGTGGAGGCTGATGAAAATCCCCTCTAACGGAAGTTTGTATTTGATAGCCTTCCCCTAATATCCTTGTGATGTGAAAAGCCTTTGTTCTAAAGGTTGGGAAGCCTCTTAATTGAGTTTATCATTTGCCGCACCGAACGAAATCCTTGCTACAAACCTTAGCATTATTATCTTTGAACTGAGTCAGTTGCCATACATTGGTAATATCATAGTGCAAGGGTGGGGAAGAATCCACCCCCAAGATTACTCACCATATATCTCCCAAGATAACTACCCAATTGTGAAGCAATTCACTTTGGGTTAATTTCTGGAAAAAGGCAAAAAAATGGGCGCCCTCTAGGGGATGACAAGGTTGTTTGAGCTGACAGAGTATCGAGACTAGTGGGCTATGATATTGTTAATGACCTTTTGAATAAAGAGTCTATCTGATGTGTCTTTTATTGTAAATCAAACCAGTGATAACATTGGGGATTTGGAAACATCCTCACAAAACATACACTCAATATTTAGCATAGGGATAACCACTGTTTTCATGTGTGCTATGTCTTCTTGTCATAAACATTAAAATATCTTACAAATCAATCAATACAATAATCAAGTTCAAAACAAAGAGAAATGAGAAACCTTTGTGAGAAGAGAATTTCCAAATCCAACTAAGAACCCTTAGAAATAGGTATCAAATTTTCAACTATCTTGAGATTAGATTTCATCCAACAAAATTGAGTAGTATCAAAACAGTGATCAAAGGTTCCACCATCCAACAAATCCTATAAAAAAAAATACCTAGTTAGGTTCTCAAGTTGTCCAATTAAGTTTCTAAATTGTGAAAATTGACTCATATCATTTGGCACACTTTGTCGTGGAAGCGAATCAAACTAAACTTCTACTCGACAAGTAAACTTGAGTTTCCAAAATGAAGTATCCATATCCAACATCTATTGGCTTGATGATGATTTTTATAATAGATGACTTTATGTGTTGTCATTGATGACACATATATACACACACATATGTTCACATTGTCATAGTCATCTTAGTTAAGACAAACTCTTACTACTCCTAAATCTTTGTAATGCAAACCAGTATCATTTGTATAGACAATTCCAACCAATTTTTGAAGGTGTCTAATTGGTATATGTAGACAATCGGTATATGTAGGAATGACAATTGGTTTTAGTCATTTTTACTGACATCAACTTGGAGATACTGTGGAGATCAACAAGGAAGCAAATGGAGGATAATCATTCTGTGAGTTGGAAGAGGTTAACTCTTAACCAGTATCGATGTTTCATCAGTTTCACTAATTATGTGATGAGTTATCCCTAACTGATAGATTTGGCAGTAATATGTGATGTGTTATGTAAGATTGTCGAGATATAGTGCACCTAGGAAATTATGATGAGGTTCTCGAGCCGACATGAAATCTAATGTCTATATAATGACATTGTGATGAACAATTTTTATGATGCGAGATACAAGTGATGAGTTGATGCGATTTATTGAAGAAGTTGCAGAGTATGTCAGTGATGTAGTATTGAGTGAGAAGAAGAGGATCTATACAAGCAAGATGTGCTATTTTTAGATCACACTACCTGTTGTTTACTAATCACTACAACAGTTAAATCCCCTAATCAGGTAAGCTCTAACAAGCTTCATTGTACAAATACCCTAACTAGGTGATCCATTAGTTTGGGTTTCAAATCCTCTACTGAGGTTACTCCTAACAGGGTACTACCTTTAACATGGTATAGCTCCTAATAGGGCTTTGGGATCTTTAATAGGATTTTCTCCTAGCAGAGCACTTTGTAGACCTTAACCGATCAGTTACCTATTACTGCATATAGTTAACTTGTGAGTCCCATCTCACCGTGGTTTTTCCTAGCTGGGTTTTCCATGTATAAATACTTGTGTTATGATGGATGTTTTACTTGTTGCGGATGATTTAATATCACTTTGGAATGCATGCATAGTTTTAAGTAAACTGGTTAATTGTTTTTACCAGTTTGTGTTTAAAGTGGTATTATTTTTGTTATCACTGATTCACCCCCCCTCTTAGTGATTTATAAGTCTAGCAATTGGTATTAGAGCCTAGATTCCTTAAGGCATAATCGCTTGGAAGGAAACCCTAAAGCCACTATGTGAGATATGAGTTATTTAAAGATGGCTAGAGTGCTTGATGCAACCAAGGAAGAGCTTGAAACCCTAAGAGTTAAATTTAAAGCTTCACAAGTTAAGAGGAGAGAATTGAATGAGCAACTATTGGAGATCTCTGACAATAGTTCTTTAGATGAGGCCAACATTGATACACTAGCTGAAGAACTGGAAAAACTGAATGGTGAAAATCTAAATTTGAGGAGAGAACTTCAAGCCCTAATAATCAATATGAGCCAAGAACTTGAAGCAAGAAGGGAAGCTAAAGACCTAATCAAAGAGAGAGATCATGAGATTTCTAAGATCAAGCAAGAGAATGCAGCTTTGCATGGACATTGGCATGAGGAAAAGGAAGAGAAAGAAGCTTTACAGTTAGATCTTGAAATTGCAATGTCTTCAAGAGAGACTCTGACAAAGCACAATGAAGATCTTATTGAAGAGCTTACTGAGGCTAATGGGAAGCTTGAAAATTTCAATAAGTTATTCTATGCTGGATGAGTAGATCCAATCTCAGAGGATGAAAGGTGACACATCTGGATGAGGTTTTCAATACATCTGAGAAAGGAGAATCTTCTAGTACCAAGAGCAACATGCACAAAGGTAAAACTGCTCCTAAGGCTAAGAAGCCTACCGGTAAGAAAGCTTTCAAACCTATTTGCTTTATCTATCACAAACTTGGACATAGTAATAATGTGTGTAGAAGTAGATCTAATGAGAATGCATGCTACAATGCTAATTCTAGATATGTGTCTAGAAGATTTTAAGGTATTTGTTACACATGCAACATGTATGGATATAGATCAGTTGAATATAGATATGGAGAAAACAATTTGGCACCTCACATGAATCCAAGACCTATTGGTGATTGGAGTAACATGAACCAACAGAAACCCTATGTCAACTGGTCCAGTCCATATGAAATGGAAAAGGTAAAAAATGTGACTTGCACCATTTGCAATAATTATGGACATGTGGCTATGAACTGCAGAAGGAGAATTGGAAGAGGTAATGCAAGACCTTGGAGATCATCTAGGATGGCCTGCTATAATTGTCACAAATCGGGACACATGGAAATTTTTTGTAGTACCAGGAAGAACAAACTGGTTAACCACTCTGAAGATCAGAAAGGTAAGCAGAAGGTTGATATTGAAGAAACTAGAGTGGAGATGAAAAAAATATGGAAAAAGAAGAGCGAGGACAAGCCAACAGAAGAATCTATCCCTTCACCTAGTGTGGAGAATCTTGCACTGGTGAACTAAGATTTTCAACAAGCCTAAGGGGAGCATAGTGGTAAATCTACTTTTGGACCCCTTGAAGAGTTTATGGTTAGAGATTTTTGCATTTTGAGTTGTTTTATGAGAATTCTTGATATCATTGTCTATCGGTTTTCTAAAGGATTACCAATTGGTTATATACCTATTGGTAAAGGTGAATTTGTTAAGTGGTCTATTAGGGTTTGTTACCCTATCATTTGTGCAATTAATGCAGTGGGTAAGTTTATAAAAGTGAGTTTTACTAAGTTAATTTTACCCTAATTGCATTCCAAGAAGAGTTTTTGAGAACCTGTAGAGCGAAACAGATAATTGTTAGCTGATTGTGAACGGATTTGTGTTGTGGATCAAAAGTTAAATTGGATTCAAAGATAAGAGAAGGCGAAATGGGTGTGCATTCAAGAGATCAACTAGAAACCCTGCCAGTGTGAAGGGAATAAGATATTCTTTTGTTAATCTCTCTCAAATCAAGATTATCTAGAATGGAATCATCATCTGCAAAAGTAGAGAGACTTATGATTATTGTTGAAGCTATGGAGTCTATGGAATCAGATAAAATAGAATCATATAATGAATTGTCTCAAGTTCCTGATGGTGTTATGATTAAAGGTGATTTATTCAATTATATAGACTGTAAAATTGAGGATCTAGGATCACTGTCAATCTATTCATGACTCAAATCTTTGTGTGATAAGAGCGGGAAAATCAAATCGGAATACATTAGGGTTTATAAAAAGAGTTTTCATAATGCGACATATTTTCTTGAATATTTTGAGGAAGAGCATGTTAGGATTATCCTTAGTCATGTGCATGGAGAGAATATGTATCTTAATAGGTCACACACAATCATGAAGGAAGCAATTCATGCAGTGACTAGTTTTTAGCAAACTAGCGAAGTACCAAAACTGAGGATAATTTCAAAAAGATACTGTGATTGCACTGACTCAGACCACCACTAACGGTTGTGCAATGTCGGTCAACAAATTGCAGATCAAGCAGTCGGATTTGCAACTATGGTCATTGGTTATAGGATATTCCATTCCAATAGGATGAACAGTGTGCCATCTGCTACTGTGCCTGCACCCTACAGGATGATTGTAGAGAATGCAGATTATGATTTATGCAAGGCAATGAGGAGCCAATCAACGTTGAACTTTAAATCAATCAAGAATGACAACAGTCAAAAGTTCAAATATGGTCAACTGTTGATTGGTCTATTCTTCTATTTTCATAATTTCCAACTAGAAATTGGTGACATTCAATGGTCAAAGGACATACTAGTTACAACTCAAATGAAGAACATAATTAAGACTATGAAGAACACATTTCCTATTGCCATGAACATATATTTTAATGAGTTCTAAAAGAAGATGAGCATGAGGTTAAGGCTACTTGATGATGTGGTGAAACACTTTGAAAAAGACATCTCATTCATAGTTACCATTGACTTTTGCCTTATTGAGGCCATTGAACCCATGGAAGAAGAGATGGAAGAAATGAGTTATGAAATCAACTATGACTTATTAATTGGTTATGCCAACAAAATTTTGGAATCTCCTAAGGATAAGAAGAAGAAAAGACTGTGAACTTACTAGGAAAGGATTACACCTGCTCAACCCAGTAGAGCCAAAGAGAAAAATAAGAAAGTTGAGCAAGCACCTTCAGTGACCACTGGTACAAGGGTGACAAGAATTATTCAATTCAAAAAGGAACCGACACCCAAAGTGTATGCAAAGAAGAAGATTGCAACAAAGAAGAGAGGTAGACAACTCATTCTTCAAGTAGAATCTGAGGATACTGACATTGAAGAGGAACCAAAGAAGATGAAAGTGACTAGTAAGAAAGTCAAACCAGTAGGACACATTTCAAAGCAAAGTACTGCTATCAATGTTACATCATACAAACCTATGACTAATTTTGAGAGAAAATTGAAAACATTAGGGAGGAAACGGTTTGATAATGTGAAAGAGTATTTTGATTCATTTGATGAAGAACAGAAACAACAAATTGTTCAAGAGGTAATCAACCACCCGTGTCAATACAATCGGTTGCCTCAAGATATTGAAAATGATAGTTCTAATTCTTTGTACTCTATTCTTGCAAATAAGTGGAAAATGGCCATAGAACAAGATCACGAAATTATTGATAGAGTTTCATTTAATATTTTCTTGAGTTACCTAGAGATGAATTATTAGCATGACTTGATAATTTCAAAGGATAATTTCACTCTAAGTCAAGAAGATTGAATTTATTGGTTGAAAAGGTTAAATTTGTTGAAGATGATACTCACTGGATAGCTAAAGACATTCAAAGGATGCATGAGCAATTGAAGTATCATAAAAATAAAATTGACCAAACAAAGATTGGAGCTCCACCAGAGCTAGATGCTGAAGAGATTATTACACCGGATGTTGTCTATCCTATTAAGAATAAGGATGACACTACTTTTCCACGGGTTATTTTATTTGTAGATGATACTGGAGAAATCCAAGACACTATTGACACAACTGATAATATCATTGAACCAATTAAGGAACTTGTACAACAACCAAACATTACTGATACACAGGAAGCAGTTGAAGCATCGGTCAATGAACCAAGTGTGGATATCCGATTGCAACCAAAAAAAGAACACCAATTTGAAAATCAATTGCCGCCAGTTACTATAGCTACACAAGAGAAACAAACAAAGGCAGAGAAAGAGAAACCACATAAAGAGGTTGAAGTGAGGGAAACTGAAAAGAAAAAGGATGAAGAGAAAGAGAAAACATATGAAAAGGAAAAAGCAAAGGTGAAGCAGAAAACTGATGATGAGGATGACTCAATAAGCATTAAAGGACCTATACATGTAGATAATATGAGTGCATCTGATCCAATGGAGATTGATACAGTGATACAATCTCAGGCTCAAAAGAAAAGGTTAAAAGAGAAGAGAAAAGAAGCAAAAACTATACAAACTGCTGTTGATATTTTGTCAAGTCTCTTACCAGAGACTGACACTGGCAATTTGACTACTCCTATCGGCAAGCTTGGCTAGTTGGTTTCTGATGCTATTGACCAACTGAAAACACTTGAAGAAGTAGCCTAGACCTTAGTTGAAAAGAACTACAGAAAGAAGATGGGAGAACAATTATTGACAAATATTAATAAAGGGAAGATTGCTTTATCTTTGAATAAAGATCTTTTGAGAGCTGTTGTTGAAACCAGAGGAAGGATTTTGGCCTATACATGTCTAACATTTCAATTTTCTATCTTGATATCAAGAAGAGGCGAGAAGAGATAGAAAAGGAACTGGAGAAGATATGTAATGCTTACATACCTTTACAGGATCCAACCTTAGCTTTTGTCAAATCAGTTGATGCTTTGCAAGATCAGTTAGATGTTTATGATTGTGAATAGGCTAAGTGAGTCAGATCCTTGAAAGAACTAAAGAACCAGTTGAGTCCTAAAGTGGACATCTTACAACAGGCAATATACAAGGATGCAGAAGCAGTTTTGGCGACTCTAGAGATGAGCACAATGGATGCAATGGAAGAATTCGCTGCACAAGTTATGACAACTATTGAGATCATTAAAAAATTATTGGAAACATGGGATAATGATTTTAATCAGATGAAGATTACTTTCAATGATATTTTCTTAAAAATTGCAGTGAAAACTCCTTGAAAAACTCTTATATTTATGTATATGTATTTTTTGATGCAAATTTTGATATAATATATATATATTTTACTTTTCAATTTGGCACTATTGTCAAACGGGATTAGAAAAATGTATGTGTTATAAAAAAAATCATGTACTATTAAGGGGGATTAGAAATATTTATGTACAATTTTTGTAAGCACACTTAGTTGTAAAGTTGTAAAATTTTCTAAGTGTTGCCATCAATGCCAAAGGGGGAGATTGTTGGCTTGATGGTGATTTTTGTAATAAATGACTTTATGTGTTGTCATTGATGGCACACATATATACACACATATGGTCACATTGTCATAGTCATCTTAGTTAAGACAAATTGGTACTACTCCTAAGTCTTTGTAATGCAAACTGATATCATTTGTATAGAGAAGTCCAACCGGTTTTTGAAGGTGTCTAACCAGTATATGTAGACAACCGGTATATGCATGAATGACAATTGGTTTTGGTCATTTTCATTGACACCAGCTTGGAGATACTGTGGAGATCAACAAGAAAGAAAATTGAGGAAAATCAGTCTATGAGTTGGAAGAGGTTAACTCTTAACCGGTATCGGTGTTTCACCGGTTTCACTAATTGTGTGATGAGTTATCACCGATCATGATGAGTTATCCATAACCGACAGATTTGGTGGTAATCAGTGATGTGTTATGTAAGATTATCCAGATACACTACACCTAGGAAATTGTGATGAGGTTCCTAAGCCGACATGAAATCTAATGTCTATATAATGACATTATGATGAACTATTTTTACGATGTGAGATACAAGTGATGAGTTGATGCAATTAATTGAAGGAGTTGCAAAGTATGTTGGTGATACGGTATTGAGTGAGAAGAAGATGATCTATACAAGAAAGATTTGCTATTTTTAGATCACACCACTTGTTGTTTTCTAATCACTACAATAGTTAAATCCCCTAACCAGGTAAGCTCTAACAAGCTTCATTGTACAAATCCTCTAACTAGGTGATCCATTAGTTTGGGTTTGAAATCCTCTACTGAGGTTACTACTAACAGGGTACTACCTTTAACAGGGTATATCTCCTAACAAAGCTTTGGGATCTTTAACAGGATTTGTTCCTAGCAGAGCACTTTGTAGACCTTAACCGATTAGTTACCTATTATTGCAGATAGTTAACTTGTGAGTCCCATCTCACCATGGTTTTTCATAGTTGGATTTTCCACGTATAAAAACTTGTGTTATGGTGGATGTTTTACTTGTTGTGGATGATTTAATATCACTTTGGATTGCATGCATAGTTTTAAGTAAACTGGTTAATTTTTTTATCGGGTTGTGTTTAAAGTGGTATTGTTTTTGCTATCACTGATTCACCCCCCCTCTCAGTGCTTTATAAGTATATCAACATCAACATCAACATCAACATTGATCATTTGTGTATGACCACTCCCCAAATTTTGAGAAGAAGAAGTCTTCATCAAAAGACTAAGTTGAAGAAGAGACAAACTAGTTCTAAGTCACTTATCAAGAGGAGTAAATTTCTCTATATCAACCATCAACTATTTACATCACATCGTGCATTCTTGCATCATATGTAGTTGTATATCCTAGGAAAAACCAACAAATTCAACGAAGAAATTTTGAGAAGTAGGGCTTACATTCAGAAAGAAGAATTCAACCAACGCCTTAATAGGGGAGGAAGGATTAACCTCGGCTTGTTTCCAAAGTTTCTTATCACTTACAATGAAGCTCAACCTGAGCCACCAACTCCACCAAGAAATTTGATAGAAGAAGAGGAATTCACTACTATAGAGATATATTGATGTCTGGTGTCACTCAATCTCAGAAAAAATAAAGAGAAAGAATCACAACCAGAATCAAGAATGAGTCATAGTGAGTCCAACCCTTTTGAAGAGTATACAAATATGGGGGAAATAGAGATCACCGAAGAGATTCTCCAAGAATTTCAAGAGAATGTTGCTTTCCAAAAACTTGTAGAAAGACATAGAATCAGATAAGAAAAAATATCTCCTCATGCTAACTAGTAAAGGAGCCAATATTCCTGCAGATTTTTAAATGGAAAAATTTAAGGAATGCTGATGAGGGAATTTCATGAACAAGGGAAAGAACCTATACTTACAATACCCAGAATCAAGAACATTTGAGAGGAGAGGAAACACATGATCAAAAAAACACACGCAACCAAGATCACACCCATGAACAAGATAACACTCATGAACAAGACAATACCCATGATCATGACAATCTTAATGAACGAGGGGAAGCTCCCCATCAAAGGACAAATGCACCCCTAGCTGTTCTTACAAAACAACTCCAAACACTTTAAAGACAAATATAGGACATGCAACAAGGAACCATGGTACGATACTCATTAGACAAAATTTGTCCTTATCCTTTTGATAGGAGATTGAACATGGTACCTTTTCCCCCAAATTCAGATATACCAAAGTATGACAAATACGATGGTAAGAGTGACCCTTGTGATCACGTTCAGGAATTTTATACTATGAGCTTGGATTTTGATCATAATGACACATACTTAATACGATGGTAAGAGTGACCCTTGTGATCACGTTCAGGAATTTTGTACTATGAGCTTATTCCCAAGAAGTTTGGGAGGGACAACAATGGAGTGGTTGTCAAAACTCACACCTCCCATCAGATCATTTGATGAGTTGGTGAATAAATTTATAACACAATACTCCTATAACATCAAACATGCAATCACCATGCTTGATGTGTGCATTACAAAGCAAAAGAACAATGAAATATTCATGGTGTTTCTACAATGATGGAGGCACATGGTGTCAAGGTACCCACGAGATGTACCTGAAAAGGAAAAGATGGAGATCTTCATTAACAATTTGAATAGTGAAATGAGTTATAATCTCAAACTAAAATGTATACCATCTTTTACAAAATTAATAGAGAATGGTATCCAAGTAGAAGAAGCTTCCATTAAGAAAGGAATCTTGAAGTTCTTTAAGGAAGGTGTTAGCTCATCAAACAATAACACCTTTAACAATCAAAACAATAACAATAACTCAAAAAAGTCCAGATTTTGGACAAGAAACAAAAACGTTATTAATGATGGGGTAATTGATGCCAACAATGTAAAGTCTAAACAACCAGTGTTGGCTTTATTAGGCAACCCACCATCCAATACTGATCAAAGAAGTGCTAATCAAGGCACTAAAACTTATCAATGAAATACCAACTAAGGAGCTTCAATGTCAAACAACAAAACTAACCAAGGCAACAACAACAACAACTATCGAGGGAACAACAACAATAACCAAAGGCGTAATGCTAACACTCCACCTCCCCCACATCAAATAACATATACACCATTAGGACAAACCTTGGCATCAGTATTTCAAGAACTATTAGAAAATAAGATCATCACAATGCTAGCCACAATCAACTTTGAACCCCAAGTCAAACCACCATGGTGGAATGACTTACATTATTGTGATTATCATCAAAACAAGGGGTATATCACAAATGATTGCATGAGGTTGAAGAGCATAGTTCAAGACATGATAGACAAGGGAGACTTAATGGTCGATGGTCATAAAACCAATGGTAACCATGAAGATTTCAAAAATCCTCTTCCCAATTATGACAAGGGAGGAGCATCAATGTCAAAAAACACCAAAGGAGCTCATATCAATCACATATTAGCATATGATAATCAAGTGATTGTCATAAAAATCAAAGACAAACAAGAACATGCATCAATAAATGTGACAACAAGAGTGCATAAATATGTCTTGAAGGGGAATACATCAACATCAACAACTCTCCCCAAGACTCAATATAACTTGGTCAACCAACTATAGAGAACACCTGCTCAGATATCTATACTTGAGTTTCTCAAACTTTCACCAAAACACAAGGATATATTGGAGCAAGCTCTTGTAGAAACAACGGTTCCAAACAATCTGGATATCAATTGGTTCCAAGCCATGGTGGCACATATGATGGTGCCACATAACATATCTTTTTACGAATATGATAACATCTCCTTGAGTCATCCGCATAACACCTTGCTACATATCGAAGTCTTAGTCTATAAACATCGGGTAAAAAGAGTATTAATAGATGGAGGAGCCGGTCTCAATATATGTACTTTAAAGCTTATCCGGGCATTGGGCTTCTCTAAGGAAGCTATTGATCCAAAAAATAAAATCACTATCAAAGCCTATGATGATGAAGAAAGTTCATCTGAAGGAACTATGATACTACCCATTCGGGTAGGTCCTATGCAAAGAGACATAATGCACCAAGTCTTGGACATAAAATTGACATACAACATACTCTTGGGTCATCCTTAGATCCAAGAAATGCAAGAAATACCTTCTATGTATCATCAATGTCTCAAGTTCCCCTACAATGGACAGGAAATTTTAATATTAGCAAATACTGACCCTTTTCAGTACTGCAATGCTCTAGGGGAAACTCAAGATAGCATGGTTCCACACAATAGGGAAGCCCAAGCTTCCTCATCATCCAACCATCAAGAAGAACTCAAGTTCTTATGCATGGAATTCAATAAAAAGATGAAAATGAAGGACCAAGGCATAGGGGAGTACTCTTTTGAACCCTTGTGTCTATCTAAGTTGCCAACTTCACCAAAGTTTTATGGGCAACCTTCCACATCAAGACATCAGGAAGCACAACCCATCACAAATTTTGATGGTAAATTTATCCAAATAGGCACACTAATTGAAGAATCATAAGATAAAGACATCCTTAGCTAGTTGTACAAGAATGAGGGAGAAATTAGAGCTGCTACCCTAGAAGTAGCCGTACCAACAAAATAGTATGGAAATGGGTTTAGGATCATGCAAAGAATGGGATACAAAGGAAAAGGACCTATTGGCAAGTACCAAGAAGGCATAATAGAACCCATACAACCTCATTCACAATTTGTAAAAGAGAAAATAGGACTTGGGTATGGCCAACATGTTCTGCCAATACCAAAGAAAGCTCATCATCAAAAACCTTAATGAAAAGAAAAGAAAAAACATAACGAAGACTGATGGAAAGAGGCACTAAACTAAGCAACATAAAAGACAAGGAAGGACCAAAAACATGAAGAAAATGAGAGACGACAAGAAGAAATAGCTATTCAAAGGGAGGAAGCTTCTTATAAAAAAGTACACCATGTACAAGAAGTTGATCAAACTAAGGCTGTGCCACAACCTAGGGAAATTGTTACTCAAAGGTAGGAAATGGTGTACGAACAAATTCAAAGAGTAAAAACAAGCACTGATCTTGAATGAGAACAAGATACTAAACTTGTGTCAATTATCAATGATCTTTTCTCACCATACAACATACCTATCAAATTCAGTTAGGTAACTTGGGATAATGATTCTAAAACTAATTCCAATAAGTATGAGTGGGATAGTTATTCTGATATTACTGTAGATATTGAGGTGGATACAATCCATGCATACACACCCATTTCTCATGAGGGAAAAGGCTCAAGAACTCGATCATTTGAATTCAAACTACAACATATCTATGAGGCTAGTGAGAACGAGCAGTAACAATACAAACAAGGCAATGTTGAAGAGAATACCATCAAAGACCTTGAAAATATCATAGACCTCACCCATATCCCGAACAACTATGATGATGACTCCATCATGACACTTACAACAGCTGATCTTAACCCACCAAATGACTCCTTACCACTCATATATTCTGACCTCATAGACTGGGAAGAACCCAAACATCATGATATACCAATATTTCCAAATGATGAATCAATTGTCCAATACCGGTGCTCAGTCAACCCACAACCATGCTCCACTAGTGAGCCACATAACAATATTTGCAATCAGGGGAGTGCCAAGTCTCTTAGTCACAAAATTATAATAAAAAATGGATCTAATGGAAGTATTAGATCACAAAAAAAAAAAGTAAAAATAAAGGATGTATTTGAGGTTGAAAAACTCTTTGAGGTGCCTAAAGATGAGAGACTTGAAACTCTTCTTGAACACTACCAGGAGAGGTCACCAATCTTGATTGATCCAACTCAATCAATAAATATTGGCACTAAAGCAATAGTAAAAACCATACATTTGGCGTAATCACTGATAGAACAAGAACAACTAGACTACATCCAATTCTTCAAAGAGAAGAAAATCAACTTTGTTTGGTCTTATGTAGACATGCCAGTGATAGATCCAAATCTAATCATGTATCACTTGTCCATCGCTCCTAGAGCTAAACCTGTCAAACATAAATTAAGGAAAATGAATCCACATGTGGCATTATTGGTCAAAGTAGAGCTGAAGAAGTTATTAGATGTCATATTCATCCGACCTATAGACTATGTCGAATGGATCTCAAACATTGTACCAATTTCTATACATGACAAAAGCATCAGAATCTATACAGACTTTAGGGATTTCAATAAAGCATGCTCGAAAGATGACTTTCCTTTGCCAAGCATCGACATTATTGTTGATCTAACAACATGGAACACTATGTTATCCCTCATGGATGGTTTCTCTAGCTACAATGAAATCAAGATAGATCCAAAGGATCAAGATAAAACTACATTTACCTGTCTGTGGGGAACATATTGCTGGAACATCATGCCTTTTGGCTTAAAAAATGTTGGTGCAACTTATTAGAGGGCCATGACAACAATCTTCCATGACATGATGCATACTTTCATGGAGGATTATGTAGATGACTTTCTAGCCAAATAATTCACAAGAGAAGAACACTTGAACATCCTGGATAAGATATTTCAAATAGTAGAGCAGTTCAATGTTAGATTAAACACTAAGAAGTGTGTCTTTGGGGTCACATTTGGCAAACTGTTGGGCTACATTGTATCAAAAAAAGGCATCAAATTAGATCCAACAAAGGTTTGGGCTATCATGGAGATGCCACCTCCTAAGAACATTAGCCAACTTAGATCTTTGCAAGGTTGGCTACAATCCATCAGATGATTCATTTCTCAATTAGATGACAAATGTCTCCCATTCATACATCTACTACATAAAACTATACCTTTCAGGTGGGAAGATAAATGTGTAGAATCATTCCACCAACTCAAACAATATCTGATGAATCCACCAGTTTTGGTATCACCAATAGCGGGCAAGCCACTCATCCTCTATATATCAACAACAAAAAGTATCATTGGGGACACTTCTAGCACAAGAAGATCCAATAGGAAAAGAAAGGGCTATCTATTACATCAACAGGACTTTGAATGGATATCAAATCAATTATACATTTATCAAAAAGGATTTCTTAGTAGTGGTATTTGCCTCTCGCCACTATATGATAGCCCACACATTCAAGCTAGTAGAAAAAATTGATCCTCTCAAGTATCTACTTAGCAAAGCTTCTCTCACTACAAGGTTATCTAAATGGGTCATGATCCTCAGTGAGTTTGACATTCAATATACAAAACGATGAGCCATCAAAGGACAAGCAATTGCAGATCAACTGGTAAAAGCACCACTTCTAGACCACCACCCACTACATGTGGAATTTATGGATATGGATGTGCTCACTATCACACCTAAGAAATGGAACCTATACTTTGATGGATCCTATACACAACATGGATTAGGTGTCCGCATCTTGTTTGTCACTTCAGAAAGACATACAATTCCAAGATCCTATATATTAATGTTCCCATGCACCAATAACATGATAACTCAATGATGAGCGAATAGTACCAAATTAGTACTGAGAGGGGGGGGGGTGAATCAGTACAGACAAAAATATAGTCCTAAACTGGTTTGACAGCAGACACTTCAAATGACTGGTAGACAGTGACACCGGTAAAGCTAAGAATGTTTGAGACAAACATTAACCGGTTACTCACTTAGCTTTTCACTCAACTCGAGACTACACTACCATTTCACCCTTATGCATAAACAGATAATCTATCATCAGATCATAATAATAGCTAGTTCAAAATGTTTTATTGACAGGCATAAAACACAGAACCATCATATGCTTGACAGACAATAGCAAAGCATCACAAGATAAAAGCATCACACATGACACACATATTTTTCATGTGGAAACCCAACTAGGAAAAACCATGGTGGGGATGAATACCCACAAGCTATTTTTGAACTCTTTAGAAGTTCGCTCTATTAGGAGCCTTGTCCAGTTAGAGACATTACAATAGGTTCTGCTAGGAACCGATACTGCTAAAGATCACCCGGTTAAGGGATGGAAACAATACCTAGTTAAGGGTTAAACCCTGTTAAAGGTTACCTTGTTAGAGGATTTCAAGTACTTAATAGCTAAAAGATTCCAAACATAGTAGCTTTGAATTACCCTGTTAAAGGATTTTTAGCAAGCCAGTTAAGGCTACCCTGTTAAGGGATTTTCCAACTATTGAGGTGGTTAGAGATCAACAAGTTTTACAATGATCTGGTAACAACACTCAATGTCAGTGCAGATCCACTTAAGCTCCTCTTCACCTTCTGCACTTACACTTTATAGGTATCACTTCTCTCCTTTTGGTCTGGCAAGAATTACGTATCCCTTCTCTCGGATACACACACACAACTTTTGCCAACCACCTCAAAAAGAGACACAACATCGACCTTATAGGAAAATAGATAGGTCAGTAGCATAAATCATAAACCCTAAACCTATTAGGTTAAGGAATTCAAATGGTTCAATCCTGACCATTGAGAACACTGCATTAAATGCAATAGCCTTGATCCAATCTCAAGACATTCTCCATTGTCCATTTCCACCAATTTTATGGCGGTTGATAACCCATCACATGTTATCACCATTTTACAGACTTCACACATTCCCGAGCTAGATAGGAACAATCTCCCTCATGCAAGATCCTTCCCGCATACAGGCTTACGTGGCAACATGATCTATTCTTCTTTACGATGCTAACTCATCACAAAATGTCACTGGTTGAGCCACATAGGCTTGAAGCACATCAACCAGAAACCCTAAAGTTGAGACTACCAACCGGTAGTCATACAACACTTCCATGTGCTGGTTCCCATAACCGTATGTTGATTCACCTTGAACAAACACACCGCTTCACTTTGGCACAAATGTTGGTTTGCAGTGTTATACCGGTTCTCACATATGTCGGTTCACACCTCTTCAACATATTGACATCAATGACAACATACAATTCATTATGTCCACATACTGGTTCTCATAATGCCAACAATCTCCCCCTTTGGCATTGATGGCAATATACAAAGATATCTCGTAGCTTTAACATCTTCCCCGCCAATTTCTATAGATATCTTCTCTGCTTCACATCTTCTCCCCCTTTGACAACAATGCCAAAGTGGAGGCATAAACTTCCCTGTTCCATTATGTTGCTCCCCTTGAGGAGTAGCATCCTTCAACACATCAATCCTGAAGAAAATTTTGACTATGCAATACATGACTGATGTGGAGCATATACCTTTAGTTCACCTCCTGAAGGGGCAGTACCCCTAATTCACCTCTTAAGTACATAAATGTAGTCTTTGGGAGAGGCTTGGTGAATATGTCTGCTAATTGCTCCTTACTGGAAACATGTTCCAGTGCAGTCTCTTTGTTCTGAACCTTTTCCCTTAAGAAATGATACTTAAGCTCAAAGTGCTTGGTTCTAGAATGTAAAACCAAATTCTTGGAGATATTAATTGCACTAGTATTGTCACAAAATATACTTACCGGTTCAGATATAGGAACTTTGAAGACATTTAATACATGCTCCATCCAAATTGTCTGAGTGCAGTTTATGAAAGCTACCGCATACTTAGCTTCCACTGTAGCCTGAGAAATACAACTCTGTTTCTTACTCATCCATGAAACTAGTCTACCACCGAGGAAGAATGCACCATCGGTTGTGCTCTTCTGGTCATCTACATTACCAACCCAATCAACATCTGTGAACACTTTCAAGTTGAAATCCTTGCTATATGGATACCACAATAGTCAATAGTTCCCTTCAAATACCTAAGAATCTGCTTGACTACAACTAAGTGGGATTCTCTTGGACTTTTCTGGAACCTTGTAGTAATGCCAACTGCATGTGCAATATCCGGTCTACTATGCACTACATAATGCAATTTACCAATCATTGATCGGTATTCCTTTTCATCAACCAATGTTGAGTCATCCTCTTTGGATAGTTTACAACCAGTCACCATCGGTGTACCAACCGGTTTGCTATCTTCCATGCCAAAAGTATTCAACACTTCTTTGACATATTTGGATTGAGTGATAAAGATTCCATCCTTCATCTATTGGATCTGTAGTCCAATGAAGAACTTAATCTCTCCTATGAGTGACATTTCAAACTCTTTCTTCATCTCATCTGCAAATTCATGACTCATCTTGTCATCTCCACCAAAGATAATGTCATCAACAAATACCTCATAGATCAAGATCTAATCTCCTTCAGACTTCAAGTAGATATTGCTATCTTCACTTGTTCTTTCAAATCCAATCTTCACAAGATAGGAATGCAGATGTTCATACCATGCCCTAGATGCCTGCTTTAGTCCATATAGGGCTTTATGTAGCCTACATACCATGTCACTATCTTCTGATAGGGAAAACCCATCTGGTTGGTCAATATACACCTCCTCTTCAAGTACACCATTTAGGAATGTAGATTTTACATCCATTTGATATACTTTGAAACCTTTAAAAGTTGCATATGCAAGAAGCATATAGACCCCTTCCAATCTGGTTACAGGAGCAAAGGTTTCTCCATAGTCTTCTCCTTCTTCTTGACCATATCCTTTGCATACCAATCTGGCTTTGTTTCTAATCACTGTGCCATCCTCATTCAGCTTATTTCTGAAGACCCATTTGGTACCAATGACATTTTTATGCTTCCATCTAGGTACCAAAGACCATGTACCATTTTTCTCTATCTGGTCAAGTTCTTCTTCCATTGCCTTGATCCAGTCTTCATCTTTATGTGCCTCTTTAAATGATTTAGACTCAAATTCAGAGATCATGCATGAGTTTTCTCTGACCTTTCTTCTTGTAAGGATTCATGCATCCTTATCTCCTATGATCTGATTAGGATCATGATTCACCTTGACATACCGAGGAATGGTCTTGATGGATTCCTCTTGCTTTTCTTCTTCATCCTCATCTCCATCAGTATCAGCATCTACATTTGCCGGTGTAGGAATACTATTACTGGTACTCAGTTGACTAACAACTGGTTCCTAGAAGGTTGCAACTAGTTCGTTTACCACTTGCTCACTACTGGTTTCATCAGTTTTCTCAGAGGTTTTATCAATTCTTACATTGATGCTTTCCATAGTTCTCTGAGTTCTATTGTTGAAACACTTGAGAGCTTTGCTCTTGGTGGAATACCCAAGGAATATTCCCTCATCACATTTTGCATCAAATTTTCTCTGGTGTTCACTCCTCTTGATGTAAAATTTGCTACCAAACACTCTAAAGTAGCTAACCAAAGGTTTCTTACCGGTCCAATACTCATAAGGATTTTTATCCTTACCTTTCTTGATGAGTACCCTGTTCATTGTGTAGACTGCAGTGCTCACCGCTTCTCTCCAAAAGGTGTGAGCTACCTTTCCTTGAATCAACATGGTTCTAGCTGCTTCAATCATAGTCCAGTTATTCCTTTCTGCTAGGCCATTCTGCTATAGAGTCCGGGGGGCAGACAATTGCCTCTTGATGCCATGTTCTTCACAGTTTTTGTTGAATTCACTGGAAGTGAATTCCCCTCCTTAATCAGTTCTCAGGCACTTGATCCTTTTATCACTTTCCTTCTCCACTAAAGCTCTATAAGCTTTGAACTTTACAAAGGCTTTAGACTTGTCTTTCAAGAATGTGACCCACATCATTCTTGAGTAGTCATTAGTGAGAATCATGAAGTACCTATCACCCTGCACACTTCTAGTTTTCATAGGACCACACAAATCAGTATGCACAAGATCAAGCAAGTTGTCAGCAGTGAAAGATTTACCTTTAAAGGTTGAGGAAGACATTTTCCCCAATTGACACTCTCTACACAAGGTATTATCCAGTTTTCTTAGCACCGGTAACCCTCTAACTGCCTTGATCTTACTAGCTTTCACAATGTTATCAAAGTTTACATGGTAGAGTCTCCTATGCCATATCCAGCTATCATCAAATTTTGCCACAAGACATGTACTTATATTTGCATTTAGATGAAATAGGTTACCTTTGGTCTACATGCTGATGGCCACCAATTCACCATTCTTGAATTTTAGAGTGAGGCCACTGTCATTCAGCTGGGCAACACTCAGAAGGTTGTGTCTAAGACCATCAACCCAATACACATTGTCAGCACTACTCTTTCCATTCAGAGAGATGGACCCTCTACCTTTGACCATGCATGGTGCATCATTGCCAAAGTGAACCACACCACCATCATACTCCTCCAATGATAGAAACTTGCTCTAGTCACTAGCCATATGGTGAGAACAACCACTGTCAATGATCCACTCATTGGAATTATCAAACCTAGAGACAAGAGCCTTCTTGTCTAACACATCTTCCTTGACAGCAACAAACACAATATCTTCATTTTCTTCATCCTCTGATTCTTCATTCGTGACACCTTCATCAACTGCCACAAAATAGTTTCTTTGGTTTCCTCCTTTGAATTTCTTGAACCTTTTCGGTTTGTCCTTATTGTCGCCATTAGGATAGTTTACAACAATATGTCCTATTCGGTTGCAAGAAAAGCATTTCAAAGGTATCTTACCTTTGTATTTGCCAGTTCCTTTTGGAAGTTTCTTGGAAAGGAGAGCTTCAAATGCCATCAGAATCTCCTCATCATCCATTTCTCTGCTCTTTCTTGGTTCACCACTAGTGCTAGCTTCTTTTCCTTTTCTGGATGGTACAACAGAAGCTTTAAAAGATGATTTAGTCTTTTGAACACTACCATCAAAACTATTTATCTCATAGGCTGTCAACTTTGCTATGATGGAGTCTAAGGATACCTTAGTCTTGTCTATTGATCTTAGCTCCTGAATAGGAGCAACCCTTATTGCATAGAATGACAATAGGGATCTCAGGACTTTGCTTACCACAGTGGCATCTTCTATTTTATCACCTGCACTCTTGATATCTCCAACAACGGTTTTGATCCTTATTCCATACTGTTGAATGGTCTCACCTTCAACCATTCGCATATCTTCAATCTTCCCTCTAAGGCTTTCTTCCTTAGCCTATTTTACATGTTCATCACTGCCATAGAAATTTTCAAGAGTATCCCATACCTCTTTGGGATTTACCTTATCCTGAACATCAATAAACTCAATGTCAGATAAACTACTAATTAGGGCTTAAATGACTTGCCCATTCTCCTACATCTCTCTCTTTTGGTCATCGGTAAGAGTATCGATAGGAGAAACATAGGCAGTCTCAACATAGCTCTAGTGTTGAGCACCCATGCTTCTGATGAATATCTTCATTCCATCTTTCCGTATACTAAAATTTTCCCTGTTAAACTTTGGACCTTCCCTCTTCATCATTTGACTGGGATCTTTACCTCAAGCGGTTAAGCTTATAACATAGAGGACTTGGAGGATGCTCTGATACCAATTGATAACTCAATGATGAGCGAATAGTACCAAACCGACACTAAGAGGGGGGGTGAATCAGTACAGATAAAAATATAGTCCTAAATAGGTTTGACAACAGACACTTCAAATGACTGGCAAATAGTGACACTGGTTTGAAACAGAGTGCAACCGGTAAAGCTAAGAATGTCTAAGACAAGCATTAACTGGTTACTCACTTATCTTTTCACTCAACTTGAGACTACACTACCATTTCACTCTTATGCATAAACATATAATCTATCATCAGATCATAATAACAACTAGTTCAACATGTTTTATTGATAGGCATAAAACACAGAACCATCATATGCTTGATAGACAATAGCAAAGCATCACACATGACACACATATTTTTCACGTGGAAACCCAACTGGGAAAAACCACGGTGGGGATGAATACCCACAAGTTGTTTTTGAACTCTTTAGAAGTTCGCTCTATTAGGAGCCTTGTCCAGTTAGAGACATTACAATAGGTGCTGCTAGGAACCAATCTTGTTAAAGATCACCTGATTAAGGGATGGTAACAATACCCGGTTAAGGGTTAAACCTTGTTAGAGGATTTCAAGAACTCAATAGCTAAAGGATTCAAAACTCAGTAGCTTTGAATTACCCTTTTAAAGGATTTTCAGCAAGCCGATTAAGGCTACCCTGTTAAGGGATTTTCCAACTATTGAGGTGGTTAGAGATCAACATGTTTTACAATGATCTGGTAACAACACTCAATGCCAATGCAGATCTGCTTAAGCTCCTCTTCACCTTCTGCACTTACACTCTATGGGTATCACTTCTCTCCTTTTGGTTTGGCAAGAATTATGTATCCCTTCTCTCAGATACACACACACAACATTTGCCAACCACCTCAGAAAGAGACACAACATTGACCTTATAGGAAAATAGATAGGTCAGTAGCATAAACCCTAAACCTGATAGGTTAAGGAATTCAAACAGTTCAATCTTGACCATTGAGAACACTGCATTAATGCAATAGTCTTGATCCAATCTCAAGACATTCTCTATCATCCATTTCCACCGATTTTATGGTGGCTGATAACCCATCACACGTTAGCACCATTTTATAGACTTCGCACATTCCAGAGGTAGATAGGAACAATCTCCCTCATGCAAGATCCTTCCCGCACACAGGCTTATGTGGCAACATGATCTGTTCTTCTTTACAATGCTAACTCATCACACAATGTCACCGATTGAGCCACACAGGCTTGAAGCACATCAACCGAAAACCCTGAAGTTGAGACTACCAACTGGTAGTCATACAATGCTTCCATGTGTCGGTTCCCATAACCGTATGTTGGTTCACCTTGAACAAACACACCGCTTCAATTTGGCACAAATGTCAGTTCCCAGTGTTATACCAGTTCTCACATATGTCAGTTCACACCTCTTCAACATATTAACATCAATGACAATATACAATTCATTATGTCCATATACTGATTCTCATAATGCCAACATAACATTGCTAAGTATGAAGCTTTAGTAATAGGAATCAAAGTAGCCATAGAATGGAGAATCACATAATTGAAAGTCAATGGAGACTCTCAATTAGTCATTAATTAGATCAATGATGACTATCAGACAAAAGATGATAAGCTAGTGCCTTACAAGAGAATGGTGGATGATTTCAAAAAGTACTTTGTGCACATCACCTTTGAGAAGATTCCAAGATTGGAAAATAGAGCTACCAATGCAATGGCCACTATCACCTTGCTTCTACGAATTCTAGATAAACAGAATCGTTACAAATCCTAGTGGAGCAATTGTTTTTCCCAGCCTATGACAATTCCCCATCCCAAGTCATTTATGCCTTGACTAGTTCAAATCCCCTCTATATGGGAAGATCTATGATTATCTAAAAAATAATACTCTCCCACCCAACCTATCTCACAAAAAAAAATGAAGCTTTATCCGACAAGCTGCCCACTATACCTTAACCACTGACACACTTTACCGTCGAGGTCTAGATGGTACTCTTCTTCGATGCCTCAATCGTAATGAATCTGACTCTACCTTATAGGAGCTTCACAATGGTATTTGTGGTATGCATTCAAGTGTTCCTACTCTCACTAATAAAATTCCAAGAATGGGATATTACTGGCTGACAATGGAAAGAGAGTCCTATCAAATTGCTAGGAAATGTCCTAAATGTCAAATTCATGGTAACCTCATACATGCACCAACACAAGAGCTGCAACCATTCACTACATCTTGGCCTTTCTATCAATGGGGACTCAATCTAGTGGGAAAGATTCATCCTTCCTCATCAAATGGACATAATTTCATTATCACTACCACAAAGTACTTCACCAAGAGGATCGAAGCAGTCCCAATGACCACCGTGACTGGAAAGCAGATCTCATCATTCATCCTCAACTATCTCATTTGTAGATATGGCATCCCTAGTTCCATCATCATAGATAATGGACATCCTTTCAAGAATCAGGATGTACAAGAGCTATGTGAGAGATTCAATATCCAACATCATTTTTCCACATTGTACTATCCTCAAGGGAATAGCCAAGTAGAAGCATCAAACAAAACAATCTTAAAAATCCACAAGAAAATAGTAAATGATGCTGACAAAGGTTGGCATGTGCAACTCAATCCAGCACTTTGGGCATACAGGACTAGCATTCGGAGACCTACAAGGGCTACACCATATTCATTGGTGTATGGTTCAAAAGAAATTTTGCCTCTTGAGGTAGAAATCCCATCTCTCTAAGTATCTTTGAAAGGCTTCATCCTAGATGAGGAATATCAGGTGAATAGGCTATGGGAACTAGAGCTTCTCGATGAGAGATGGCAACGTGCCTATGACCATCTCAAGGAATATCAACAAAGAATGTGTAGAAGCTACAACCATAAGGTCATTCCTAGGGCCTTTAAAGCTGGTGATCTTGTCCTAAAGGAGAATCCCCACAATCAACAAGACCGAGAGAAGAAGGGGAAGTTTGAGCCCAACTGGTTGGGACCATTTGTCATCATAGCTTTCTATGGATAAGGGGCCTATCAACTATCAACATCAGAAGGGGACATACTCGATGAGCGTACCAATAACATTCATCTGAAGAAGTTCTACACCTAAGTCGTCCAATGCACAAATCAAGCAAAAAAGAAAGCAAAAAAAAAAAAAAAAGCTATCAAAATCGTCATTATGGTAAAAACTTGGCAAACAGGTGCCTTGTGACACAAATTTTTATTTATTAAAAAAGCAAGAAAAATAGAAAAAAAATCAAAAATAAAATCAAAAAGTGCAATTAAAACAAGTGGTGAAAACCTGGCAAGAGGCACTACTTGTGATAAGCAACTCCTCCATCTATAAGTGCTTGTACATATCTTGGCACCATCTGATCTAGGCCAATGGCCATCAAAGAACACTTTTTCACATAGAACCTATCCTAGACATGCTTAGCGTAGTCACTGTACTTGCTTATCTAAACAATTATCCACATCATATCCTACCATAGATTGGTGATCAATTGTACATATCCATATCAAGTAGTATCTAAAGTGGGGGCAAAATACTGACCTTGCTAGGGGCATCTCACCTTTGAGTTTTAGCATTAGATCAAACACACATTAAGAAAAAAACAAGTATCATGGCAATCAACGAGGAACATATCAACGCAAGAGGGAAAACACAAGAGGTAAAATATCAAGGCTCTTTGAACTAGTTACAACTAAACAAAGATCATACTTGTAAGATGTTTTATGTGACAAAAATACATTTCAAATAGCATGCATGTTTACTTGTGGTTTTGATCTTTTACTTATCATATCTCCTAAGCACCTCCAGGATGTCTCACAAATAGAGAATCAAGGAAGGAATGTGATGTTTTCTTTGTCTGCTATATGTGAGTGAAGCCTTTTACCATGCAAATTTGTTCTATGAAGAAATCAGGTGGCATATTGCTGAGGACATTTCGGATTTTCATTAGCCTAAGGTTAACTCTTGTTTGATCTTGTTTGTTTAAGAAAGAAACACTCACATTGTCTTGGTTCAATTATACCTTGATGCTTGTGCTATCTTGCAATATAAAAATCCATGTAAGTTATACTCAGGTCATTCTGGTTTACTTTCAACATATCAAGGCTCGATGATGAAAACAAAGGAAGCAGTGGCAATTTGATCCAAACAGATGGCAACATTTGGGAATGGGAATGCATTTTAATCTTGCATTAGTTGCATTATCATTATATATCATATCAAGTATTAGTTGCATTATCATGCTAATGTGCATATTAGATTGTATTTAATAGCATACCATTTTAATCATTGCATTTAGTTGGATCATCATATTTCATCATTACATCCACCACATGCATATCTATCACATCATCATGGAATCTTTCTTTAGCTTCATATCTTCATCATTTATCCAATTGTCATTTATCATGTCTTATACAAGATGTATCTTTCCTGAAACCAGATGTTTTGATCATGTCTTATACAGGATATATCGTTCCTAAAACTAGACGTTTTGATGATCTTTGTCTTATATAGGAGGTGTCATTCCTGAAACCAGACTTGATCTCAATCTTATCAATTCTATCAATCCAATAAAACCCATGCATGTCATCAATCTATTCACTATTCTATATTTCATATAACATTCTTCTTCTTTCAAGAGATCCTTCATGCCCTTAAGGCACAAATGATCTCTTGAGGGAGCATCATCACATCAGTTCATATTGACATTGGCTCTATCATCAAATTTCATATCAACACAATTTTTCATATCTAGGGTGTCATATCGACATTTTAGAAAAGCAACATCATATCGAAAAAAAATTTGACGACAAATCAAGCATTTTTCTTTGAATCAACATGTGGCCACACATTACTTAAAAGAGGGGCAAAATGTAGATACCTACAACTTGCACAACTAATTAAATCATTTTATATTTGTTTAATTACCCTAATTTACCTATTGACTAAACTAAGGTTTAATCAATATCCCTTTTCTTCTAATCAACCATTAATTAAATTAAAGATTTAATTAAATTCAACATTTAATTTAATATCCCCTTTTAGCCATTTTACTTAAATTCAATATTTAATTAAATATCCCCTTCTAGCCATTTTAATTAAATTCAATAGTTAATTAAATATCCCCTTCTAGCCATTTTAATTAAATTTAACATTTAATTAAAATCCCCTTTCCCATTTAATTAAATTTACATTTAATTAAAAATCCCTATTTCCCTCACCCCACTTGCATTTTACAATATATGCAAGTTGCATCTCCTTTTGGCTAAAATGCATCTTTTATTTTATCTAAAAAATCCTATTTTCCTCCACCCACAAGCATTTTCCTAGAAATGTAGGTTGCACCACAATTTTAAATAAATTGCTTATTTATTTGAAATCCTATTTATCCCCACCCACTTGAAACTTTTAATAGCTTCCCTTAAAGTCTTCAAATCTTTAATGGCTTCCTTCTAGAGTCTTCTCAAACCTTTAATGGTTTCCCTTAAAGTCTTCTTAATCCTTTACTAGTTTTCCTCAAAGTCTTCAAGCATTTAATGCTTTATCCCCCTTTTTCTCATTTAAATAAATTAAGATTTATTTAAATAAAATTCAAAATTCACATTCACATTCACATTTAAATAAATTAATATTTATTTAAATATATATCCAAATGCAAGTTGCATTCATTTTAGTTGAAATAAATCTTTTTATTTTATTTAAAATTCCTATTTCTCCCACTTGTATTCTCCTACATTTTCCATTAACTTCCTAAGCATTCTTCTAGAAACTCTCAAAACCGACTTAATTAGTCTAATTCTTCTATCATGGTCACATCCCTAAATTTTGGGGAAGTCGCTTCTAATTTTGGAAGAAAGTCTTCTAAATGCATTTAAAGTTTTATCTTTTCAACAAGCTAACTTTGTTGAGTTCCCCAAATTTGTAGGACTCTCACAAAATTCTTGAAGGTTACCTAACTTCCAACAAGATAACCTCCAAGGTCTCCAAAGAGCTTTTAATGCTCTTACAAAACTTCACATTTTCAACTCATTGAGCTTTGCACAAGATTTTGTCCATTGGACAATATCTTTATTCATTGGATAAAAGCTTTATTCCATGAATTTGCCCACATGGGATTAACCATTAAGTCTTCTAAAGCATTTAATGTCTCCTCCCTCTCCTCTCAAGCAATCTCATGGTGACACTTGTCAACATGGGATTGGGTTGAAAATCCCACATGGATTGATAACTTTCAATCTTGGCCATTAAATTCTCCAATTCTTCTCTAAATAGAGCTCATTTCTCCTTCAATTCATATCTCAATCTTGTGCATCTAAATTATAGTCATTTTGCAGGTTAAGGAGCTAATCTTGTCATCTTCAAGCTTTCAAGCCATCTTCAAGCATCCAATCCATTTAACATTAGCATTAGCATTTTAGCTTCATTTTAGCATATCATCTAGTTAATTGGATATCATCTCATAGTATTTTATACTCATCTAGTTTAATTAACTCATCTAGCATCATCTAATATTCAATTTGAAATACATTCAACATTTTAATCATCTAGTCTTGCATCTTGCATCCTATCTTCATCCATCATCTCATCATAGCTTAGATCCTAGTTGCATCCATTTTGATCTTAGCATATCACTAAAATCTCATTCTCTAGGTTGTCATCTAAGAGATCAAGTGCTCTTCCAAGTGAAGGCCACCTTGAATCTTGAATATCTTTAGAGATAGAGGACAATAAGGTGATTTTAGGAGTTTTAAATCTACTAACTTTTTTATGATTTCTAACTCTAATGTAATGCTTCATTGGTGTGTTTGAAGTGTTTTTCTTCTTGCAGGTTGAAGACCGTATTTTTGGCATACACTAGGTTGTTGGCTTTCCTGCATGTGCAGGCTCCTTATTGTAATCACATACTTACTACAGAAGTATCATCTGACTGTGGGTAGGCTTTCCACTATGGTTTCTCCCTTTACCGGGTTTTCCATGTACAAATCTTGGTGTTATGTGTTGTGGATGCATGGTAATTGGTTTATGATTTATGTTTGTGATTAATTGATATATCTTCTATTCCTGTATTTTCTTTATGCATTTTGGTAAAAGGTTTTGTGTGCTTAAAGTTTCATAATCTATTAACAATTGATTCACCCCCCCTCATTTGTTCACCGATTATTCTAACAATTGGTATCAGATCTTGGTCCTCTCTGTAGAAGCTTAACTGCTTGAGGAAGACTATGACAACTAATCATTCAACTTCAATTTCTTACCGGAAGGACAAACCTAGGCTTGAAGGAACAAATTACAGAGTATGAAAGATTCAGATGGAGACTCATCTGAGATGTCTTAGCAAGGAGATTTGGGAGATCATTGAGAAGGGGTAGATTCCTTATGATCTAGCATCTGGAAACCCTCATCTGGCAGACTTGGATAAGAACATTGAAAATTATTGTAGATCAAGAGAAGCCCTTTTGAGTGCCCTTTCAGATCAATAAGTAATAGGATTAACTGACATATCATCTGCAAAAACTTATTTATGATTTTAACAATAGGGTCACCTTCATCAAGTATTGGTGTGTTTGAACTTTAAAGCTTTGGTTGAGATAGAGACAAGATTGAAGATCAAATGCTTAAGATCTGATCAGGGTGGTGAATTCATATCCGGTGAATTTAGTAGTTATTATGAGAAACGTGGGATAAGGAGATAGTTGTTTGCACCATGAACACCTCAGCAGAATGGTATTGTGGAAAGAAAGAGCAAAACTATCCTAAATGCAACTAGATCTATGATGATGGAAGCTAACTTGCCACATATCTATTGGAGAGAAGCTATGAGCATGGTGGTGTACACATTCAACATAGTTCATATCAAAGGAGACACCGATAAGACACCATATAAGTTATGGTTTGGTCATACACCTACTATTAAGTATTTCAAAATATTTGGTAGTAAATTCTGTATCAAAAGAGATGATTCCATTGGAAAGTTTGATCCTAGATGTGATGAAGGAATATTTATTGGTTATTTAAATGAAAGAAAAGCATATAGATGTTATGATGAAAGATTGCAGAGAATTGTGGAAAGCGCTAATGTCAAGGTGGATGAGCAATAAAAAGGTCAAATCAAAACTTATGAGAGAGAACCAAAAGTGGAAATGATCATAACTGAATCGGTAACACCTGTACCAAAATAAAATGTTGAACCAACTACTCCAGTAGTATCATAAAATTCAACAGTAACTGAAGATCAAAGTAAGGAAATAGAAAGTCAGAAGACTCCTCGGTATGTAAGGTTGAATCATTCAAAAAATCAAATCATTGGAGACAAGAGAAAAGGAATGATGACAAGGAGAAGGTTGGCAGCTGAAGAGGTATGTTTAATTTCTCAAATTGAACCGAAATTAGTAGATGAATCATGTAAGGATAGATATTGGATGAAAGCCATGGAAGAGGAATTGGATCAGATAGAAAAGAACAACACATGAACTTTAGTTCCTTGGCCTAAAAATAAGAATGTTATTGGAACTAAATGGTTTTTTATGAATAAATTAAATGAAGATGGACAAGTGGTGAGGAAAAGGGCTAGATTGGTATGTAAAGGATATTCTCAATGTCGGCATTGTGTTGTCATTGATGTCAACCGGTATGGGAGATGTATGTGTAGTACAATCATTGATGCATACCATATGTGATGTCTTTGATGTCACCTAGCTGTCACCAGTAAAGGAGAGAATATCACCTAGCATAATAACCATTGGAGTCACCAGTACATAGGTTAGTGTTTGACTTGTATGAAAGATATGGATAAGAGACCGATATGATATAAAAACCAATAAATGATTACATCTATAAGTGGGAAAGATGTTGGGTTGTTGATTGTGATGAAGAGGGGGAATGTTATCAAGAATCACATCAACACTAGAGGAGAAGTATGTGTAGGTCACTGGTATGCTATTGGATGTCAATCTGTAGGACTCCCACTGGATGAAGAGAAGACTGACAGTGAGTGTGCCAAAACCGGATCACATGTGCATGTTTGAAGATATGCTTCTCAAAGAAGGAAGCCACATTGGTGTAATGCAGGTTGTAGATGACAAGGATCCAGTCCCACCAGTAAGTGGAGCTTATCTCCTATTACACAAGGGATGCATCATAGTTATCCAAAATAAGACAAAAGTGTTAAAGGCAGGTGATTGAAGGCTCACACTAGATCTATTGGTGAATCCAAAAGATGCCTCAAGTGCATGAAATCAAATATATGCACTAAACCGATAGAGAAGGCATGATGGGTTACCGAGATAGATGAAGGGTGAGGGGTTTGTTACTTAGACAAATGAGTCTGCCATCTTGACAAATCGGTTAAGAGAAGAACCAGTCAAATGATGAAGAAGGCAAAAGGTTGAGTTGTTGCAAATAGAGAGGAAAAATGCCAAGGTAACAAAGTGTAGATACAGAAGGCTCCCATCTATTGCAAATGTTCATGAGGTAGGTTGGCAATCATGCTAACCAATTTAGGTGGTCCACCAGAAGAGAAGAAAGGTGCAAGGTTGAAGATAAACCGGTTAGGGTATAAATGGCAGGGTTTGTGAACCAATAGATGAACCCAATTTTGTGGTTGGTTGGTGATCCTATTCGAACTGACATAGAGGTCTAGCTAAGGTGGATACTGATAGCAATGCCACATGGAGTTGAAGTGGAAAGCATGCATGCATAGGTTAGTGTGGTGTGTCAGTGAAGTGTCTTTCGGCGAGGTAGATGGTGGCAGGTCAACATTCATGTCAACTACGTGATTTAGGGGATGTGTAGTAGAGATTTGCGGCTTGATGAAGAATGAAAATCTCTGTGATTCTATGACCAAGGAAGGATATCAAGTTACAGATCTGACTTGGGGAAGGAAACCAAGGGATCATTCAATATGATTGACAAAAGTAGGTTAAGGAATAGAGTCATGTTTCCTAAATTTAGCAAACATGTATTGGAAGCCGTGAGACTGATGAAGTTTGATTGATTTGTTGCAAGTGTTTGATCTCTATAAGGAGATCTGATTAGTTTTGGTTTTGGTTTTCCTCGAGGTTGATGAAGAAACCATAAGGTGTAGAGTTTGAACTGAAGCTTTGGCAAGAAAACTCATGTATATGTACGTAGGCCAAAGATAGGAATGATGTTGCTGTTGTTGCATGAGAGAGTGAAGAAATGAAGAGAATCATTTTTAGTCAAGTTATCAATGTCGATAAGAGAAGAGATTGACTGTGTGAGAGAATCGGGCTAAAGAGTTCAACGGTGAGAGTGAGGCAACCGATGGAAGGGTTTAGTAGAGGTTTAACCGATAAGGCCAGAGCAATCAGTAAACTGCAAAAGTGCATCAATAAAGACAACCAGTATTGTTAGAGCATCACAAAGGTAGTTCAGAGTAAAGCAATTGTGTGCAAGTGTGGCAAAGAAGATTCAACATGCATAGAACAAAGTAGGGGTAAACCGATAAGATGAGTAACCGACAGTCAAGTGCAAAGTCTGCCAGATAAACAACCTGTAGATGCTGAGTTGGCAAGAGAGCAGCAGAGATAGAAGGAGGCAATAGGTGAATGGGATAGAGTGTGACCCAGCAAAGAGAAGGTTGAGTGGAAGATAGAACACACTACAGGTAAATTTGATGAGAAGGGAAACCGACAAAGAACTTAATCATTAGTGGTTATAGAACTCCTTTATAAGCGGGCTATTACTTTTGTTTTGATATCATGTATTGTTGCCACTGAGTTGGTGCTCAGTGTAGGGGTTGTATATCCTTTGGTTTTGTGCCCAAGAACAACAAGGGTTGGTACTCCTTACATTAGTGCCTTAAAAATTGTAATACATTGATTTTATTGTGAGGTTGGATTGGAGCAGTAGACTCGAACAACATTTTTCACCGAGGTTTTTCCCATCTTGGGTTTTCCTTGTATATACTGGTGTTATGTGATGTGCCCTTGTGTAAGCTTTCATTGCATTGTCTTGATTTATCTTACCAATAGGCCCACTAGGTATTAGGATGTTAACCGGTACACATACTTAGAAGATTAAAGATGAAGAAATTGGAAACCACTGATTCACCCCCCTCTCAGTGGTATCTTGTGTCCAATAATTGGTATCAAAGCATAGGAACCCGGTTAGATAATCTTTCTCTAGCTTGGGTAGATTTTGGTAATACGACACAATGGTTAAGTTTGAGTTAATCCCATCTCTGGTGTTAAATGGGTATAACTATTCCAATTGGTGTTGCAGAATGGAAGTCTATCCATCATCTTTAGGGTTTGATGTGTGGATGTCGATTGTAAATAGCTGCCCTAGTAAAGTCAGTCCTCCCACTAATTCAAATGCAAAAAGAAGAAACCAGTGTAATGATGTAGCAATGAGGCTATACTCTGTGGGTTATCAGATGATGTCTCCTCATAGGTGGACAAATGCAGATCAATAAAAATATTATGGGCTAGATTGAGGAAGCTCTATGGAAATGAGCCGACTACTATAGAATTAGCTTGTGAAGATAGGATGAGAAATGCATCTCATATATCTATAAATGATGAAGGTAGATCTATTAGCAGCCACAACAATGATGAAGAAGAAACTCACCTCTTCATGGTATAGGAATTAGAAGATGAGAGACACACATCTGAGAATGATCATGTAGATCATTCCCACCAATGAGATGTGTTTGGCAGTGATAGTGAAGGTGAAGAAGAAGAAGAAGAAGAAGAAGAAGAAGAAGAAGAACAACAAGAACAAGAAGTTGATATTGAAGGATAACTTGTAAGTGCACTCAAAGAACTTAGTAGAGTGAGGAATGAGTACAAGTTATTCAAGAATGCTGCAATTATGGAGCAGATGCGGTTGATCAGATGACTTGAAGAACCTGAGAAATGTGTCTTAGAATTAAAGACTCAACAAGAAGACACCAAGGTGTTCCTATGTAATGATCTAGCATCTAAGATAGAAGTCAAGGATAGATAATATCAGTAGCTAGTAGGAGAAATGGAGATACTCTAAAATGGCCTTGAGAAATATCAGGATGAGCTCAAGGTAAGACTCCGGTTTGATGGAAGCAATGATGCCTTGGAAAAAATGTTGTAAAAGAAAAAGCATGCCAAGGATACTTGTGCATTAGGAAGTGGTGTCGGTGAATGCTCCACCAACAAGAATGTCCCCCGCAATGACATTCTGTTTGTCTCCTCAAATGGAGATAACATGGGTCAGACCTTCAAAGTTAGAGATGCTCCTAAAAAGAAGGTTGATCTAACCACAACCGGTGAAGACATGCAGACAAGGATGACGACCATGCTGCAAGAAGGAGAAACAATTTAGATCCCAAAGGAAAAGGGAAGATGGGAGAATGAAGCTTCACCAAAAACAAGAACATGAGAAGACAACAAAGAAGACCTCCTATCGGTAGAGGACAAGGAAATGCTACCGCCCACAAGATAAAGTAAGTGTGGGAAAAGAAGAGATCAAATGGAAAATCTATAGAGTGTGGACAATCCAGGATCCATTCTCGGAGAAGCATAAATGGAGATGCCAAACCGGTAAGATCTCCACATGCATGGGAAAAAAAATTGTCAGTTATGTGCTCCCTTTCTTCGGTTACTATTTTGCATGTAAATAATATGGCTATAGGGAAGATGGGTGCAAAATGAAGTCTAGGAATAGATAGTATGTTCTTCTTGGAAACAATAATGTCATTTGTTGGAGGTGTAATGGCTTTGGAAATAAAATTCACAACTGTAGAAGGATGAACTTGCAGTCACATGACAATCAGTGTAGCAGCTATGCTCAACATGGAAATGGATATAGAGCATATGAGAGACAAAATGCTACATGAAACAAAAGAAGAAGAGTTTTGTTTCCTATAAGATCAAGTGGTCCACCTATTTCGGTACAAGGTTACAATGGCAAGACCAGAAGAAGATGGTCTAACTAGTTTCACAAAAGGTCCCCCAATCATGCATGTGGCATGAATGTTGTTTGCTTTTACAAAAATGTTTTTGGTCATGATGCAAAATCCGGTAGAGAAAGGACCCATCTGCAAAAGAAGGTAACAACTTCTCCTAAGACTAAAATTGGGAAGAAGAATGAGACCATGTAGGTATGGACGAAGAAGCAAGAAGATGCAACCATGGACCGGCACTGTGCATTCAATGCATAGGTGATATCTCCTAAGACTTAAAGGAGATGCAGGACCTTAGGGAGAGTAGTAAACTGACCTTATCACTCACTCCCTCAGTGGAAGAGGACACATGGAAGAAAAGGATGCTGCTGGTAAGAAAGAAAAAAATGAGATGGCAAGTGTGTGAAGTGGTTGCATTGGCTACACACCTACAAATGAAAGATAGATCACTACTACATGTGTAAATAGTTAGCAAATTTAAAATTGGGATTTTATGTAAATTGACACAAGAAGACAAGAGTTAGAGGAAGGTGCTCCGGTAGTAATGATGGATCGGTACAAGAAACTAGTATGTGCAGCATGTTACCGATATGAATGCTAACAAGTACTTGTAGGATATGTAAGACAATGAGGTTCGAGATCATTGCATTAGCCCTAGTAGCATGGAATGAGGAGTTTATATCTCAGGTAGTATTGGAGATTACTTGAATGACATATGTTGGCCTGGTTGTTGATCATATATACATGCATCCTTTTTGGGCTAACTGGTTTGATTAATGGCATGATGATGGTATTGTATGGCATTGTGTACATCTAGGATCATGTCATATGCTATGGTAAATATGATGGGGATGATAGATCATTAGATTGATAACATATGAAAAGCTCAACTAGTATATGGTAAAGATTTCAGCTCCGACTTTGAACCTAATAGGCAATGAGGACCTGAGATGCATGACTCAAGTGGAGTTGACAACCATGATTTCTTACATGTATCAAGTTTGTTGGACATATAGGGTATGCAAGTTTTATGGATGTACCAATGTGATGGTGTTTTTGGAAGTGTCCATGGTTGTAAGATACTTCAATGCCTTATTCAATTGAAATCACAACTCGATCACCGGGAGTGTTGCTTGCAAAGAGGGAGAGTTAACTGCACAAGACAACATGCATTTGGTATCGGAAGAGATACAATTGGTATCAGTATTAGGTTCAATACTTGGTATCAACATTTTGGGGTCAGAATGGCTTTTGCATATCAAAAGGGTGATGATACAGTCTGACCAACAGGTATGTTGTACTCACTTACACATGTGCCTTCAATTGGTGTCAGTTGGTGGTTGTGCTCTCCATCTCAAATGTTGTGACTCAAGAGGATGCAATGCATGAAGGTAAAAGGAGAATAAGCACCCATTAGAGAAAAAGGGGTTAGAAACTCTGTCAGTGCCCTTTTCCATTGTTGTCAAAGGGCGAGAGAGATTTCATAGTATGCCGGATACTACATGTGTTGACATCAATGCCAAAGGGTGATATTTTTGGCATTGTGTTGCCATTGATGTCAACCAATATAGGATGACAACCGGTATGGGATATGTATGTGAAGTACTATCATTGATGCATAATGGATGTGATGTCTTTGATATCACCTAGCTTAGCAGGTCACCGGTAAAGCAGAGAATGTCACCTAGCATAATGGCCATTGGAGTCACCGGTACACATGTTAGTGTTTGACTTGTGTTAAAGATATGGAAAAGAGATCGATATAATGTAACATACATATACATATATACATACATATACATATACATACATATACATACACACACACACACACATATATCTATGTGTGTGTGTGTGTGTATGTATACGTATGTATATATATGTATGTATGTATGTATATACATATGTATATGTATATATATATATATGTATATATATACATATATATACATATGTATACATATACATACATACACACACACACACACACACACACACACACACACACACACACACACACACACACACACACACACACACACACACACACACACACACACATATATATATATATATATGATGACATCTGTAAATGGGCAAGATGTTGGGCTATTGATTGTGATGAAGAGGGGCAATGTTGTCAAGAATCACATCAACACTGGAGGAGAAGTATGTGTAGGTCATAGATATGCTATTGGATGTCAATCTGTAGGACTCCCACCTAATGAAGAGAAGACTGATAGTGAGTGTGCCCAAATGGGATCACATGTGCCTATTTGAAGATATGTTGCTCAAATAGGGAAGCCATATTGGTGTGATGCAGATTGCAGATGACAAGGATCCACTCCTATTGGTAAGTGGAGATTATCTCCTATTACGCAATGAATGCATCATAGATCTCCAAAATAAGATAGAAGTGTTAAAGGCAGGTGATTGAAGGCTCACACCGGATCTACCAGTGAATCACAATGATGCCTCAAGTGCATTAAATCAAATATATACACTAAACTGATAGAGAAGGCATGATGCACAACTAAGATAGATGAAGGGTGAGGGGTTTGTCACTTAGACAAATGAGTCTCTCATCTTGACAAACTGATTAAGAGAAGAACCAGTCAAATAATGAAGAAGGCAAAAGGTTGAGCTATTGCAAATAGAGAGGACAACCGGTAAGGTGACAAAGTGCAGATGCATAAGGATCCCATCTATTGAATATGTGCATGAGGTAGGTTGGAAAGAATGCTGATAGGTTTAGGTGCTCCACTAGAAGACAAGAAAGTTGCAAGGTTGGAGAAAAACCAGTTAGGGTATAACCGACACGGTTTATGACTAGTAGATGAACCCAATTTTGTGGTTGGTCGATGATCCTATCCGAACTGACACATAGGTCTAGCTGAGGTGGATACCGATAGTAATGCCACATGGAGTTGAAGTGGCAAGCATGCATGCACAGGCCAACATGGTGTTTCGGTGACATGTCTGTCGATGAGGTAGATGGTGGCAGGTCAACATTTATGTTGACTATGTGATTTATGAGATGTGTAGCAGAGATTTACAGCTTGATGAAGAATGAAGATCTAGGTGATTCTATGACCAAGGAAGGATATCCAATTGTAGATCTAACCTGGAAAAGGCAAACAAGTGATTGTTCAATCCAATTGATAAAATTAGGTTGAGGAACAGAGCCGTGTTTGCTAAGCTTAGCAAATGTGTATTGGAAGCTGCAAGATTGGCGGAGTTTGATTGATTTGTTGCAACTAGTCGATCTCTGGAAGGAGATCTGATTGGTTTTGGTTTGCCTTGAGGTCGATGAAGAAACCCTAAGGAACGAAGATTGAACTGAATATTTTTGGCATTTTTGATGTTTATGTTGTGATTGTCATTGATGGACACACACTCACATTAAGATACTCTTTATATGTATGAGTTAGAGCACAACCGATATTTGTTCCAACCGATATGTTGTATTATAGTCTTTAAACTATTGGTGTTTTGTAGAATGTGTTTCCTGGTCTGAAGCAACATGTTGACCCCAAGCTGTTCGTGGATACCAAGCAGTACAAGGGACTAAAGAGGCATAACACATTTTTACTAGTCTTCATTTTCTATCAAACCGGAAATCGGCATTTTGTATGAACCGGTAATACTCTGTGATGAGTTATCAACCAACATTTTGTGATGAGTTACCATCCACCAATTATTTAATGGTGTTGACACATTAACGGTGCTTTTCGTGTCATGGTACCAAGTATGTCCAGGTTCATTGAACCTAGGAAATTGTTATGTAATCCTATTGGACCAACATGAAATCAGATTCCTTTATAAGGACATCATGTCTAGGGTTTTAGGTTGTTGATGTGGATATAGTGAAAGTTTATGTTGTTGCTAGGGTTTAAGGTGATTGAGGAGTTGGAGAGAATATGAATGTGTAGAAGACTGAAGTAATGCTGAAGTGCATTAGGAATGAGCTACCAAGGATCTAACCAAGCAGTCTGTGCTACTAGCTAAATCAAACACTTGTTGATTACTCACGTCTTTGACAAGTTTGTAGCCCTTAACCAGGTAGGCCCAAAATCCTTTTGTAAATCCTCTAACAAGGTGGTTCACATCTGTGGATCTAAAATCCTCTAGCAAGGTAGTCTTTAATCAGACTTATCTCCTAATAGAGATTGAGAATCCTGATAGGATCTGTTCTGGTAAAGAACATTGTAAGACCTTAACTGGTCTGGTTCCTATTCTGTAGATAGTTACTTGTGAGTTCCATCTCATTGTGGTTTTTCCCATTTGGGTTTCCACGTCAAAATCTCTTGTGTTATGGTACTTGTGCTTCTGTGGGTGAATGCATTATTAGCTATTTGGTTTGCATGTTTGTTAACCGGTTTCTCTACTAAATTGTTTTACCAGTTTACTATTAGTCTTGTAAAGTGTTTAAGTGCAAAGATTTTTGGAATACTAATTCACCCCCCCCCTCTTAGTATTCATCAATTGGTATCAGAGCCTACCTTTCTATAAGTTTAACCACTTGGAAAGAGATATGGGGGAATACACTTTAAAGGAACTTACCCACTGACTCACTCAGTCTGAGCAAGCCTATGATGATCTTATGGTCAAATACAAGGCATCTCAAGCAAAAAGGAGAGAACATGCAGAAAAGCTGATGGAGCTATCTGAAAATAGTTCTTCAGATGAAGTAGACATGGAAGCCCTAATTGCAGAAGTAAATGAGTTGAATGAATCAAACTCCAACCTGAGAAAGGAATTGGAAGGACTAACTATCCGGATGTGTCAAGAGCTTGAGAACCGAAGGAAAGCTGAAGATCTGGTGAGAGAAAGAGATCATGAGATCTCCAAGCTGAAACAAGAGATCAGTGCCCTAACTGTTCAAATCCATGCAAGCAAAGTGGAAAAGGAAGACATGCAAGGAGAACTGAACATTGCTATCTTCGAGAATGAAAACTTGTTGGAAACAAATGCTTCTATTTCCAAAGAACTCTCTGAGTCAAAGGAAATACTTGCTAAGTTCAACAAGAGCACTGTCAAGCTAGAGCAAAAGCTTGAATCTGCCAAACCGGTCAAGAATACCAATGGACTTGGTTATTCTAGTCACGAGGAAGGTGAGACCTCTGGTACAAATGCTAGAACATCAAAGAAACAATCGACATCAAAGGATAAAGGTAAGCAAAAATTTAAACCTGTTTTCTTTAACTGTCTTAAAGAAGGACACACTGCAAATGTGTGTAGGAGTAAGGCTTACAACAATTTTCCTTATTTCCTAAATGATAAACCTAGATCCTATAGATTTGATGGTAACTATTATGCATGCAACAAGTATGGACATAGAGCATTTGGATGCAGGTTTGTTATGAATAACACTAGAAGATATCCTCAGAGGACCCAAGGAGTTGGTCTTGAACCTTATGTGAACCAGAATCAGAACCGGTTTAATGCCTTCAATCATCAGTAAAGAAGCGGTGGCTATCAAGCGGCAACCAGATGGAGAGAAAACTGTATGGTATGTCATGGTCATGGTCACACTGTTGCAACATGCAGAAGGAAGAATGGAAACATGAATAATGGACCTTAGAGAGCACCAGGATTGGTTTGCTATCACTGCAACAAACTAGGTCACATTGCCAGATTTTGTAGATTAAGAAAGGACATATCTGATGATATACCGGTCACTCCGGAAGGAAACATTGATGCTGACACAGTTCAAGTGAACATGAACAAAACCTGGAAGAAGAAACAAGCAATGTTGGAAGAGGAACCGATTTCTGCACCTAGTGTGGAAAACATGGAACCGGCATACTAAGCTTCAGAAAAGCTTAGGGGGAGAAAACGGTGAAATGTTTCAAACCCCTGGTTTACACCGATAAAAGACCTTAATCAGTATGTGATACCTGTCGTCTGGCAGAAGACCGTAAATGGTAAAAAGGTAAATTAGGGTTTACACCCTAATTGAGGAGCATTAATTGGGGTAGGTGAGAAATATGATTAAAAGGATTTTTTAAATCATTTCTCATATCATTTTTCAAGCAAAGAAAATTTTTTCAAAGAGCAAAGGGACGAAAAGGCAATTTAAGCTAAAATTTTGAGAAATTAAGAAACCGCGAAGGAGATTCAAATTCAAACTACAAACGGTCAAGTGGAGAACACAAAGCAATGATTCAGCAACTGACGGAGTGTGAAGTAAAGGAGAATCGGCAAGCTCTAAATTCACGTGTTTCAAAAGGTATTTCTCGAGTTCCTGAAATTTCTACAATGGATTCCTCATCTCATACTAGTTCTAGTGCATCTGTTGAGTCTACAAGTTTTATTCAACAAAAGTCTAAGTATAATGCCCTATCACAAGTACTAGCTGGTGTGATAGTAGAAGGAATTTCTGACTACATAGATTGCAAGATTGAAGACCTAGGGTCTCTAGCTATCCACTCCTAGTTAGGTTTATTTTATGGAAAGGATAAGAAGATCAAACCGAAGTACAATATTTTGGAGAAGAAGAAACTCCACAATGTTGTCTACTTCCTGGAGGATTTCACAGAGGATCATATAAGGATCATTTTGAGCAGAGTCCATGGTGACAAGATTTACCTAGAGAGAACACATGATATCACGTTGCAGGCAATTCATGCAGTCACCAGTTTCTGCAATATAGGGGAAGTGCCAACCCTAAGGACAGTAAGCAAAACTGAAATGTCCAAGCTCACTAGTTTAGTGAGCGACTCATGGGGCATGACAATCGATTCAATCAAGGATGATTTAGTGAAGTATGCATGTATGGTGATTGGATACTAGACATTCTTAGCCAGCAAAATTAACTATGTATCTATTGCAGCGGTAAATGTCGCTTACCAGATGATTAAGGAGGATGCATCATTTGACCTGTGCACCGGTATACAGGGGAAACTTTTGTTGAATCTAAAATTGATCAAACAGGATAATGCACTAAGCTTCAAGTTTGGGCAACTATTGGTCAGGTTGTTCTTCCATTTTCAAGGCTACTTTCCAGGAGTAGGAGATGTCAAGTGGTTTGCTGACCAACTGGTGACCAAGAAAATAAAGGAAAGCATTGAAGCAATTGGAACCGATTACCCTGATGTTATGAACAAGTATTTTGATGAGTTCAGATGGAAAATGAGCCAAAGAATGAGAATATCTGGTGACATCATCAAGAAATATGAGGATGATATCTGTTTCACCATCAAGGTGGACCAATGCATAATGGAGGCTGTTGAGCCTAGAATGGAAGAAGTAGAGCCAATGGGCTATGAGGTGATGTACGATATGCTAGAAGGGTATGCCTCTACCCTTATTGCCTCACCTCTTGATCCTAAGGCTAAAAGGACCAGAACCTATTTGGAAAGGGTTACACCAGTCGAGGAACCCTCTGCAAAGAAAGGAAAAGAACCTACAGTAAAGAAGGCAAAGGCAGTGCCTGCAGCATCAGCACCGGTTACTACTGCAACTCCAAAAGTGACCAAGCAGTCACTAGCCAAAAGGAAACCGGAAGTGGCACTAGCTAAAGTCTTCAAAAGGAAAAGGAAGACAAAGAGCAATTCACCAGACTTAGAAGAAACTGTGTCTAAGGAGCAGCCAAAGAAGGCCAGACAGACAACAAAGAAGACAAAGAATGAACCGGCAGTGTCTGCACCGATAAATATAGATATCTCCTCCTATAAACCTTTGACACATTGTCAAAGAAAAGTCAAAAATATAAGGAGAAAGGTATTACATGATTTGATAGACTATTTTGATGACTTTAGTGATGAAGAAAAAGAAGAAGTAGAACAAGAGGTTATCAAATACTTGTGTACCTATGACCGGTCGCCCTCAGAGATCAAATCTTAGACACCGGAATCTTTATATAAGTTCTTAGATAATAAATGGCATATTGCCATAGAAAAAGAATAGGAGATTAGGGAGAAATTTTTTGCTCAGTACTTTCCCGACCTGTCAAATTTTGAATTACTTGATGTTATTGACCAAAATAAAGGACTCTTCTTCACTAGAAGAAGAAGACTCTGGCTGTTAGAAGGAAGAGTTGATGTTGTTGAAAAAGACACTCATCAATATATGGCTACTGTTGTCCAGTCTCACAAAGCGCATATAGCCAACTAGCAAGCCAAGAAAGAACCAGTTATATCCCAACCAGACGAAGTATTTGATGATGAAGGAAATCTGGTTGTTGAACCGGTTGACACTATTGATGTCGATGCTCTAGACATAGAGGATGTTACTCAGGAAACACCTTATGAGGCAACAAAATAGGAGCAACAGGTTGAACAAGGTGATAAGCAAGCCAAGGACAAACAAGAAGCAGCAAAGGAAGAGGCCAAGTAGAGGAAGAAGGATGAAGAAGAGAAGCAGAAAAAGGAAGAAGAAGAGAAGAAGAAAAAGGATGAAGAAGAGAAGAAGAAAAAGGATGAAGAGGAGAAAAAGAAGAAAGATGAAGAGGAGAAGAAGAAGAAGGATGAAGAAGAAGGATGAAGAAGAGAAAAAGAAGCAAGAAGAAGAAAAGAAGAAGAAGGAAGAGGAAGATAAGGAACAGGAAAAGAAGAAGGAACTAGAGAAGAAAAGGGCAAAGGAGGATAAGGAAGCGGAGAAGAGGAGAGAAGTGGAGAAGAAGAAAGCTAAAGCGGACAAGGAAGGAGAAGCAGAAAAGAGCACCTAGATGGGGACTCCGAAGGCAACCGGGAGTCAAGCCAAACGGGCTTACCTCTCCTATCCTATCAACCTCCAGTTTTCAAGTGAAATGGAGCTGATGCAGAGCATCAAAGTTGCCCAAGAAAGGCTTGAAAACATATGGAGGAAGGAGCAGGATGTAATTCAAGTGACTGTTGACACTCTTACCGGTTTGATACCTGGTACCAACATTCCGAGCATTGATTCATCACTAGCTAAACTTAAGCTCCTATGCATAGTAGTGGATGATCAGGTGTAGAGCCTAGAAGAGGCAACAGAGGCAATTGTGAAGAAGGAGTATCAAAAGGCTCTTGATATAGCTTTGGTGAAGAAGTTGAATGAGCTCCGATCTGAACTGAAGAAAGAACAAAAGGATATAAGGAACACTCTGGATGAGGGGAATCTGCTACTCAGCAAGATCTGCCAACCCCATCTGTTCTATGATGATGTGCTAGCTCAGAAGCAAAATCTTCAAACGGACTTGCAGTCCTACATGAGCACATTCAAGACACCTTATGATTCCTTTACAACTTATGGGCAAACCGTTCATTGGTTTCATATCCAATCAACGAAAATGGAGCAAGAGATCAGCACGCAGTCTCGAGATTTGCAGGAGCTACAACTGGTTCTACTCCCACAACTGCAAATTCTTCAGAAGTGTTATCTGAACCTGGATGCCTTAATAGTTACATAGGAGATGAGCACAATTGATGCCATGGAAGAACAGGTCTCCCAGATGCAAACAGAAAAAGAAGTAGCCACCTCCCTACTTGAGTCCTGGTCTTTGTCGATGAAACAATTCTTGCAGGATTTTAAATCTGTTTTTGACAAGTATCATTCCTTATTATCATAAACTTTTATTATTCTAATATCAAATGGAAATGAGGTTGTACTTTGTCATTGTTGGCAAAGGGGGAGAAGAATTCTATTTGGGAGAAGTATCTGGTAATCAAAATTTTGATTATGCTTTTGATTATATGCTCCGAATATCTCAATGTTTATGCTCTATATGCAAAATTGTTATACATTGTATTGTCAAAAGGATAGTGTATATGCTTAGGGGGAGCAATTTTGCAAATGGCATGATTTTGTTGTAAAACACTTAGATGTCAAAATTTTATTTTCCTAAGTGTTGCCATCAATGCCAAATGGGGATATTGTTGGCATTTTTGATGTTTATGTTGTGATTGTCATTGATGGACACACACTCATATTAAGATCCTCTTTATATGTATGAGTTAGAGCACAACCGGTATTTGTTCCAACCGGTATGTTGTATTATAGTCTTTAGACTATTGTTGTTTTGCAGAATGTGTTTCCTAGTCTGAAGCGGCATGTTGACCCCAAGCGGTATGAGGGACTAAAGTGGCATAACACATTTTTACCAGTCTTCATTTTTTGTCAAACTGGCAACCAACATTTTGTATGAACCGGTAATACTTTGTGATGAGTTATCAACCAACAATTTGTGATGAGTTACCATCCACTGATTATTTGATGGTGGCGACACATTAATGGTGCTTTTCGTGTCGTGGTACCAAGTATGTCCAGGTTCATTGAACCTAGGAAATTGTTATGTAATCCTATTGGACCAACATGAAATCAGATTCCTTTATAAGGACATCATGTCTAGGGTTTTAGGTTGTTGATGTGGATATAGCGAAAGTTTATGTTGTTGCTAGGGTTTAAGGTGATTGAGGAGTTGGAGAGAATATGAATGTGTAGAAGACTGAAGTAATGCTGAAGTGCATTAGGAATGAGCTACTAAGGATCTAACCAAGCAGTCTGTGCTACTAGCTAGATCAAACACTTGTTGATTACTCACATCTTTGACAAGTCTATAGCCCTTAACTGGGTAGGCCTAAAAGCCTTTTGTAAATCCTCTAACAAGGTGGTTCACATCTGTGGATCTAAAATCCTCTAGCAAGGTAGTCTTTAATCGGACTTATCTCCTAACAGAGATTGAGATTCCTAACAGGATCTATTCTGGTAAAGAACATTGTAAGACCTTAACCGGTCTAACCTTAATCGGTCTGGTTCCTATTCTGTAGATATTTACTTGTGAGTTCCATCTCACCATGGTTTTTCCCATTTGGGTTTCCACGTCAAAATCTCTTGTTTTATGGTGCTTGTGCTTCTGTGGGTGAATGCATTATTAGCTATTTGGTTTGCATGTTTGTTAACCAGTTTGTCTGCTAATTTGTTTTACCAGTTTACTGTTAGTCTTGTAAAGTTTTTAAGTGCAAAGATTTTTGGCATACTAATTCACCCCCCCTCTTAGTATTCATCAAAATATTTGGCGGGAAAACTCACATATATGTACGCAGGTCAAAGATAGGAATAATGTTGTTGCTACTGCATGAGAGAGTGAAGAGATGAAGAGAATCATTTTCAGTCAAGTTCTCGATGTTGATCAAAGAAGAGACTAAGTGTGTGAGAGAATTGGGCTGAAGAGTTCAACCAACGAGAGTGAGGCAACCAGTGGAAGGGTTTAGTAGAGGTTTAATCGGTAAGGCCTGAGCAATCGGTAAATTGCAAAAGTGAATTAGTGAAAACAATCGGTAGTGTTAGAGACAACACAAAGGTAGCTTAGAGTGAAGAAGTTGTGTGCAAGTGTGGCAGAGAAGATTCAACAGGCATAGAATAGAGCAGGGGTAAACTAGTAAGATAAGTAACTGGTAGTCAAGTGAAAACTCTATCAGATAAATATTTAGTAAAGGATGAGTCTACAAGAGAGCAACATAGATAGAAGGAGGCACTAGTGAATGGGATAGAGTGTGATATGGTAGAGAGGAGGCTAAGTGGAAGATAGAACACACTACCGATAAAGTTGATGAGAAGGAAAATTAGCAGAGAACTTAATCATTAGTGGTTATAGAACTCCTTTATAACTGGGCTATTACTTTTGTTATGATATCATGTATTGTGGTCACTGTGTTGGTGCTCAGTGTAGGGGTTATAGCTCCTTTTGGTTGGTGCCCATAAACAACAGGGGTTGATGCTCCTTTGGGTTGGTGCCCATAAACTATTAGGGGTTGGTGCTCCTTGGGTTGGTGCCCTAAATATTGTAATACATTGATTTTATTGTGAGGCTGGATTGGACCAGTAGACTCCAGCAACATTTGTCATCGAGTTTTTTCCCATCTTGGGTTTTCCTTGTATATACTACTATTATGTGATGTGCCCTTGTGTATGCTTGCATTGCATTGTCTTGATTTATCTAACCAGTAGGCCCACTAGGTATTAGGATGTTAACTAGTACACAAACTTAGAAGATTAAGGGTGAAGAAATTGGAAACCACTTATTCACCCCCCTCTCAGTGGTATCCTGTGTCCAACACTTAGAAGGAAGGAATTGATTATGATGAAAATTTTGCTCCAGTAGCTAGGATTGAAGCTGTGAGATTATTTATTGCTTATGTTTCCCATTAGAAATACAAGGTTTATCAGATGGATGTTAAGTGTGTATTTTTCATTGGAGATCTTGAAGAGGATGTCTACATTGAGCAACTTGATGTATTCTCGTTTAGATGACAATAACATGGTTTGCAAGTTGAGGAAAGATTTATATGGATTTAAGAAAGCACCTAGAGCTTTGTATGCCAGATTGGACAAATATCTTTTGAAGCTTGGTTTCACTAAAGGTAATGCTAACACTAACTTATATTATAATATCACTAATGATGTCATATTTATTATTGAGGTCTTTGTGGATGATATCATTTTTGGAGGTGAGGATAAGTTATGCATAAAATTATCTAATAATATGAAGAATGAATTTGAGATGTCTATGATTGGAGAAATTATATTTTTCTTAGGTTTGTATATTAATCAGACTGATAAAGGTATTTGAATCTATCAAACTAAGTATGCTAGAGAGTTGTTGAAGAAATTTGTTATGGAAAATTCTAAACCAATTGGTACTCCTATGGTTACAAGTGAGAAATTAACAAAGAAAGATGTATCTGCTTCGATAAATCTTACAAGGTATAAATCTATGATTGGAGGTTTGTTATATTTGACTCAAACTAGACCAGATATAATGAATGTTGTTTATATTGTATCAAGATATCAGAGTGATCCTAGAGAGAATCATGAGAGTGTAGTGAAAAGGATTTTTAGATATTTATAGGGAACAACTGAATATGGTTTGTGGTATCCTAAAGATGATGACTTTACACTGTGTATATACAAATGCAAATTGGGATGGAGATATAGATGACCAGAAAATCACATCCAATGGAGCTTTCTTTCTTGGAAAGAAACTTGTTTCATGGATCAACAAGAAAAAGTCATGTACTTATTTATCTATTGTTGAACTTGAGTATGTTTCTACTGCTACTAGTTGTACACAAGATCTATGGATGAAGAAAATGTTGAAGGATATAAGCATAGATTGCAATGAACCGGTAGTTATTCACTATGATAACTCTGCTCCTATCAACATATCAAAGAATCAAGTATTTCATTCTAAGACAAAGCACATATCAATCAAGTATAACTTTTTGAAGGAAAAGGTGGAAGCAAATGAAGTTAGATTGGTTTATGTGAACACTAAAGAATAGATTGCAGATATCTTCACTAAAAATTTGCCCAAGGAATCATTTGATTATTTTAGAGACAGATTGGGGGTCTCTGCCCCTTCAGTTGAGACTTGAGTGATGCTGATTAGCATCAATCTAGTATGCATTATCATAACTATTATTCATTCAGGATTGATGAGTTGGTGCTACTACTTAGGGGGAGTAGTTAGCTATGTGGTTTAGAGGTTTTATGATATTTATTTGATGTGAAAGGGGGAGAGATATACATGTGAAAAATAGACCTTAACAGAGATATCCGTCATAGAGGGAGTTTGATCTATGGTTTGGTTAATGTTGTTTCAGTCTTAGGATGACCTGGATTATCATTGGTTTGCAGGTTTATGTAATGGATTTATTTAATTATCTTTTAGGTGGCCGACCTAATTGTTTAGGTCTTGGGTTGGTATAAATATGATGTAAGATCTCTTTGTAGATCCTAGCATGTGATTATGGTTATGGGATGATCTATGTGTGAATAAAGTTGTAATCATATATAGAGATTTTGGTTGATCATAGGTGATCGAATTAGGTTTGTGTAAGAGGTCTAATACCTCCGACATTGAGCTTAACCGTAATTGTACTCAGCCATAGGAGATTCTATTCTTGCACTTTATTTTTATTTCCAGATTCTAGTCTGGATTTATTTTGTAGCTAGTGAGGCTCCTTTTGTGATGAGCAGTGCACTCTAGGCTATTGGCCTTCTTGCATGTGCAGGCCCCTTATTGTAATCACACACTTATTGCAGAAGTATCATCTAACTGTGGGTAGGCATCTCACTGTGGTTTTTCCATTTACCAGGTTTTCCACGTACAAATCTTGGTGTTATGTGTTGTGGATGCATGGTAATTGGTTTATGATTTATGTTTGTGCTTAATTGATATATCTTCTATTCTAATATTTGGTTTATGCATTCTAGTAAAAGTTTTTGTATGCTTAAAGTTTCATAATCTGTTAACAACTTATTCATTCCCCCCTCAGTTGTTCACCGGTTATCCTAACAAATAGAACCATGAAGGGTAGAAATAAGTTCTCCTAAAACATGTATCCAAGGTCTACCCAAGAGAAGATTGCATGATAAAGGTCCTAGAATAACAAGCACCAGGGTTAGAATATTAATTGCACCAACCTTTATAGGCAAAATAATAGTTCCCAAAGAGTTTTACCATTATTATTGAAACCATTGATGATCATAGAAGATGTAGCAAGAGATTGTGAATCTAATTCGATTTTGGGCAATAGGTATAGAATTCAAACATTGAGTGCTGAACCAATATCAATGAGAGTCCATCTAATAGTGACATCACTAACATAAACAATTATCATTAACGGATCTACTTGATTTCTTACTTCTAGAGGTAGGAGTTCATGTAGATAGAATTTAATATTCAATGAATCTGCATGAATATGATCCATCAATGCATTAACATCTGAAATCCTAGCATAAGAAGGCAATAAGATCTCCTGAAGAGATTCTAGAACCATATCTTGATAAAATAGAGTAGTCTAAAGAAAATCCAAAAGTGAGATCTTAGCGAAAGTAACACGAACTTGCTTGATAAGATTGTAATCACTAGGTTGCTTATTGAAGGCATAGGTGCTTGAGGAAGATCTAGTTGATAAGGTGGTAAAGAAGTATTTGAGTGATCAATAGTTTTCTTATTTCCATGAGTGTTATAAGTGTGGGCTACAATTCTATAAGGAGCCTTAGACTATTTGTATCTCATAAAAAGATCCAGTGAGTCACTTTTAAAAGGAACACAACAAATAGAAATTACCTTCTTTGGAGAAGGACTATCTGTAGTCACACAAATGATTGGTCTCTTCGATATGCTAGGGGTAGTAGAGACAACAATAACATTTACACACTTAGTACAACTTGTAGAAGAATTAGTTGAAGGAACTTGCTTTACATCGACCTGTGGGAGATTAGATGTGAGATGTGTAATGCCCCGCCAGGAAACCCCAAAGGGATAGAGCTAAAATGCACGAACGGAGTGCAAATATTTTTTTTTATAATAAGACACAACATGATGATACATTGAGTTATCTAAAGCTTCTATAATGCAGCGGAATACTATACAATCCTAAGGAGTTTCCCAACATGATTACGTAACTTAACACTTAACTCAACTCGCGACGTTTGATCCAATTAAGCAAGTTATCTTAATTACATGTTATTACTAAAAACATGGGTATGATTTTTTCAGTAAATCAAAATAAAATATAATAGGACGCTTTCATCCATTAAGGTTGGAGATGAGGCTAACATGAGGAAATTTACCCATAGAAGTTAAAACATAGATAACATGCAAATTCTTCCATTAAGGTTAGAATATGGTTAACTTGACGAGTCCATCCATTTTAGATACAATAATAGCTAACATGATGAAGTTCGTTTATTAAGGTTAAAATTTAAATAACCCATTGAGTTCATCCATTATAGTTAAAATATAGCACATAATATGGAGTTCATTTATTAAGGTTGAAATGTAGATAACCAATTGAGTTCATCCATTATAGTTAAAATGTAGTTATTTAGATGAAGTTCACATATTAAGGTTGAAATGTAACTAACATAATGAAGTTCATCCATTAGGGTTAAAATATAGATAACTTGATGAGTACATCCATTATAGTTAGAATGAAGCTAATATGATGAAGTTCATTTATTAAGATTAAAATGTAAATAACTAAATGAGTTCATCCATTTTAGTTAAAATATAGCTATACGATGGAGTTCATTTATTAAGGTTAAAATGTAGGTAGCCAAATGAAGTTCATCCATTAGAATTACAATTTAGATATTATGACGAGTCCACCCAATAATTTTTAACCATTCATTACATACAAATTTACATTTAACACATGCCAAACACCTTATTCCAAAGCGTACTATAATTACATCATACTAATGAGTTATTTTCATGCTTACTTATTAACATTAACATTAACAAAATACAATTCCTCCATGATCCAATTTATTGCATTTAAGAGATGACCGCATACATGCATTACGATAAATATCATCTAATCCACTTATGCTTTCTATCAAAATACCATTCATACATGCTAGCACTATCCATGAAAAATGAGAGACAAAAGCATCACATAACACACAAATGATCTCGGAGTTCACCCCTAGAGGGCTACATCTTCGGGTCTGCTCAACTGCAAGACCCCTCTGATAATTAAATAAGTTAAGGATACATAAGGTTCACAACATAACCAATATACAAACGACCACTTCGGTCAGTAATTACATAAATGATCCCTACATAGAAATGGATCCAGCTAAACATATAAAAAGAAATTACAAAGGTCCACTGCCTGATGCTACTCTAACTAGAGGCCTGACCAACTATGGTCAACCACAAATCAACACACTACTCCTCATAAAAGACCAGACTAGTTATAACACCATCACAAGGCAACAGTCCAACTAGAGACCGAAGACATGACAGGTACCCCAAATCAAACAAATGATAGGGTCCAAACAAACATATCAAGGCCTTGCCATTACTTTAATAAAAGCGAATACATAAGTTAAACTTTCAAATGCAGAAATCGGAAATGACCATCTACTTCCATATTGTTTAAATGTTACGTTTGACCCAGTTTTCTAATATATCTAAGTTGTTTTCTATCTGTCTACTTTGTCTAAAAACATGACATTAATGGTTTACTAACTCACTATATTTCATTAACCTCATACAATAACATAATTACATTATTATGAGTTTCCAAACAACAATCACAGGAATATAATTAAATAAATATTGATCAACTAAAAATACGATATGCATTTTCAAATACAACATCATTTCTATTTTTGATAAAAAACGATAATCAAATCTCATCTCTTACAACACACATATAGACTTTCCAAAAATGAAAATATAAATTTTAAAAGAAATAAAGTCGATGATCATTTCCCCAAATAAATTGATACCTCCTTGCATACATATAGGAAAAATAGCAATTAAGTATTAATTAACATATATATTAATCCACCATTAATAAAATATATACTAATTAATAATAACAATAACCTTACAAATTAAGTATTAATATATATATATATATATATATATATATATAAAAATTTTTTTTTTTTATAATCCCACATTGTAAATGGCGATAGTATTAGCTCACTGAGGGGCCCACCTCCCTCCATGGGAGTGGAGGTTGTGCCCTAGCCGCGAAGGCTGCGGCCGCCATGGTGGATGTAGACCTGCGGCCTCCATGCTGTGGGCATGGGACTCTGCGGCCACCATGGTGGACGCAAACCTCTGTGGCTTCCATGGGGTTGCAGACCTCTGTGGCCACCATGGGGTCCCAGGTCTCTGCATCCGCCATGGGGTCACAGGGCTCTACAGAGGGTAGGGGGCATGGGTTGAGCCTCGGCTCCTCGGCCCTACAACCCTAAAATCTGCCATTTAAAATTTTATTTGCAAATTTCATTTTTTTTTAATACTTTATTATACATTTAATGATAGATTTACAAAAAGCTGGAACAAACCCTAGTTCGATTTAATATTCACAGTCTCAAAATAGAGACTTCAAATAGTTTCTAGAATGTCCATGGATAACAAAGGATTAAAATTTTCTAGAATAACTAGGTCTAAAATAGTCAAAATTTCCTCAATTAACTTACAAATTTCGGGCATAAAGAAAATCATTTCTTAAATAATGAATCCACCAAATTTCTAAACTTTAACCTAAAATGCACAGATTCAAAACCCAAACCCCATTCAATCAAGAAAATTCTTCAAAGGAAAACAACCAGAAATTTTATTTTCATTTCCACCCCCACTTTTTTTTTCTTTCAACAAAGGAAACAAAATAAGAATCCTACCTCTCTTTGCATTCCTAGCAAGATTTTTGAAGAAGAGCCCAACCTGCAGCTGTAGAAATTCTTCCTTCCCAAAATCCACAATTTTTTTTTCCATCCAAAAAAAATCAACAACCCTAAAAATATTTTCCAACCTAGGTTAAATGGAATGAAATTTGACCTAATTTCCTAATTTCGAATTTTAAACACTTTTTAAATAAAAATAAAAATGAAAATCATTCTTTTCAACTATTAAATAATTTTAACTTGCTTTTCTAATTAAAATTAAAATGCCTTTGTCTCATTTAATTTTAATTCTCTCAGTATTAACAAAGCTAACATTCATATTTCGCAATATTGACGAGGGTAAAATATTTTAATTAAATTAAACTCCCAAAATCAGTTCTTTCACACTATATCAAATATATATATTTAAATTAAACTCGCTTTTCTAATAAAAAATGATTTTCTTAAATAATTAAAATTAACCTTTCTATTTCAAAAAGCAAAAAGGGATTAAATTATTTTTATTTTGAATAACTTTAAATCTCCCCTTTTCAAAATGCATAAACTAAATAAATTCACGATTTTAAATTAACCATTAAATTAAACTTGCTACAAACATAAATAGAGCAATCTTTTAATTAATGATTAATCACGTAAAAGAAACCTATTTATTTTAACTTAATTTTTAATGAGTAAATGAACACATTAAATCAAATTAAATACTTAGGATAAAATACTCAATTTTTACCACACACAAGGCACGCAAACCAAGAAAGCCAACCAAATACACGACTCGCAAAACCAAACAAAAAAGGAAACTGACGGACCACATGTGAGGCTCACTTGAGCATGACTAGGGTAAGATGAGGGTTTTACGACCACCTAATCCAAATACTAAGGACGAGAGAGGTATACTCAACCCTGCGAATCTCAATGAGGATGAACCTCACACTTAGACGGTACTATAACTGTAATCTCCTGCAACCAGGAGTCACACAAGCATGCATATATATATAATCAATGAAGGTGTTAGCTTGAGATCAATAATAAGAATCAGGGGAACAATTAAACTTACATAAGAATTGATGTGAAAGCACATTAATAGGTATGCATGATAATCACAATATCCGACTACAACATTACATCATGGTAAATCAACCATTCAAGAATGTCACATAAAAAAGTCAACCAAGGTCAAACCTATTTTGCAAAGATGATTAGGGTAGGGGCACTACAAGATGAGATTCATTAGTCACTAATACATCGGCTCTTGAAGAGAGTGTGTTGGATTGAAGAGAGGGTAAAGTAACATTAAAAAAGGTATTAATGATTTTTGTTTACATGTTTGGCATAACTGATACAGATGGAGAATGATAATTGAACCGGTACAAGACTGTTTGAGATGACATTGTGATGAAGAGATTGAAATTCCATGATGGATGACTTTGGTCAGTTATTTATGTTTTCATTGATTACAACTAATATTTATTCATGTCTACTGATGTTTACTTATGCTGTATTGTGTCATCTAAATCTTTTGGTCTACCAAAGATGTCTTACCAGTAAAGAATCGAGAAACTAAGAAATAGGACCTTAATCGACAAACGAGGAAATATTCTGATTGTATCTGGCAATTGGTGATGTTTGAGGCTTTGTGGTTTTGAATGTAAGTTTATATCATTGTAACATGTATTCAACCAGAAGTTATGTTTATAATTTTTGTTCATTTTTTGCTAGGGTTTAAGAAGGGTTTAAGGACCGGTAAAGACTTCTCTTGACCGGGAATGATTTTTGGTTTGGCGGTGATCTACATAAAGTTCACATGCTGATGATAATGCGACACAAACCACATGATGTGTTTGGAAGATGTTTTGGCATGTTTGGAAAGCGAATTTCTTGGGAATGTGCAAAGTTCTTAGTGGAATGAGCTAAGGGTTTGACTTTGTACTAGATTGACTTGTTGTGACAATTTATGATCATTATGTTGGCTATTTGGTGGAATTGATTATGTGTTGCATTGATAATTTGTCATTGATGTCAACACTAGTTGTTTGGATGCTTTACTGACACCCTTGTGGTCTCGATAGGTTGAGTAGTTTCTGGTTGGTTTGGATCCGACATTATCTGGTAGGCTCCGGTATGGTTTGGTTATGGAATTGGCTTATTCATGATGCTCATGTTCATATTCAATCAGTTGGTTTTGGTCAGGTGATCGGATGCTATCCTATTTTCTTGGAAGCTTGGTTTGTGGTTCCAGAGAGGGTTTCACCGGAAGAGGTTTTGATGAAGATCTTTGATGATATGCATAAGTGGTGTTGGTGCAGCTTCTAGTGAAGTTTCAAGATGTTGTCGGTGATCATGTTCAAGACTTGGTGGATGAAGATCATTGCTTTAGCATGTGGACCTATATTGGGTCCTTGTTGACCTAGTTTATGGACTGACTTAATGTAATGTGTGGATTGGACCTCTCGATGTGTTTCCAGGATGTCTTATGTGTTGGATATTATTTGTTTTGTCTAAGGCCAACATGTTTTGTAATTATGTAATTGGTTTATTGTCTGGTAGCTGACCTGATTGTTTATGGTCGAGGGTTTGTATATAGATGTAAGATCTCATTGTAGATCAAATATAGGAATGGGATATGGATATGTAATGTGCAAATAATATAATATCATTCAAGCATAAGATTTGGTCGATCATTGGAGATCGAATTGGGTTTATGTAAGATGATTTAGTCCTCTGGTATTGAGCTTAAGTAGAATTGTACTCAGGCATAGGATATGTTATCTTTGCAGTTCAAACACTTCTTTTGGATTGTAGTATGGATTTCTATGCAGTTAGTGAGACTCCTTTTATGATGAGCAATGCGCTCTAGGCTATTAGCCTTCCTCCAAGTGCATGCCCGTCAATTGTAATTCACATACTTACTGCAAAAGTATTATCTAACTGTGGGTAGGCTTCCCACCATGGTTTTTTCCTTTATCGAGGTCTCGACATATGAATCTTGGTGTCATGTGGATGGCATTTATTTTGTGATTGTTGTTCATGCTTAATTGGTTTAACTGCTATTCTGGTATTAATGTTTTTGGTTTTGGTATTAAATTTTTAATTGCTTAAGGTTCTGGTAATCTGTGACAACTTATTTACCCCCCCCTCCCCCCTCAGTTGTCATCCGGTTATTTGAACTATCTAACAATTGGTATTAGAGCTTTGGTCATCTCTGCAAAAAGCTTAACCACTTAAGGAAGATCCCATGGTGTCTAACAATTCAAGTTCATCCAATTCATCTAGAGCTATCTTTCAGAGGGATATTCCTAGGCTTGATGGAACAAATTACATAGTATGGAAGATTCAGATGGAGAATCATCTGAGATATCTTGGCAAGGAGATTTGGGAGATCGCACAGAATGGCATTACACCTCATAATCAGGCATCTGGCAATCCTCCTCTGACAAACCTGGATAAGGAGCTTGAGAATGATTATAGAGAAAGAGAAGCCCTCTTGTGTGCACTTTTTGATCAACAAATAATGGGATTGACTGACAAATCATCTGGAAAGGCTATATGGGATAAATTGGAGACTCTTAATGAAGGTGACCCTACAATGAAGACTGCTAAACTTGATGGTTATCAAGTGAGATATGAAAACCTGAAGATGGAAGAAGATGAAAGGACTACTGCATTCATGGAAAGGGTAATTGATATTGTTATGGGAATTCAATGTTGTGGTGGAACTCTGAGTGAAGATGAAATTGTTTCTACAGTTTTGATATTCCTACCACCGTCTTACAAGGTGAAGGCTACTGTTATTAATTAGTTGAGAACAATGGCTAGTATATCTGTCAACAAAGATACTTTGGTTGGGAAATTATCTTCTTTTGAGCTTGAAGAATTTGGACCTTCTGGAGCTATGAAGACTGAACTTGCTTTTCATGCATCTACATCAACAATCGGTAAGAAAGATTGGAAAGATTTGTATGAAAATGAATTGGATGATATTAAGAGAGAAGATGATGAGTTTGAGTAACTTGTAGCACTATTTGCTAGAAGAGTACTATTTTCTAACTTCCTTAAGTAATCTAACTTCATCTACGTCCACCATGGGTTCATTTTGTATCTAGATGTCCTAAAAGGAATTCAAGATTTGAAGAAAGAGTTAGAAGATCTTTTAAGCCTAACCCTGGATATCAGAACAAGTATAAGTATAGAAAAAACAAAGACAAAACATGCTACATAGCGGATGAGGAAGGCATTATTGATTCTGATGATGAACTGATAGAAGACTTTGCTAGTGGTTCTAGAAATGGGAAGGAATGGGTGTTCCTAGCTATCAAGGAAGATGTTTTGGCACTGGAAGAGAATGTACCTAAAGAGAAGGCACTTGCTACTAAAATTGAAGACAAGGATGAATGGGTAATTGACAGTAGTTGTTCATATCATATGGTTGGAGATAAAGGGAAGTTTCTATCTTTGCAAGAATTTGATGGTGGTCTGGTTAGATTTGGAGATGACAAAGCATGTATGATCAAAGGAAAAGGAACTATATCATTGGATGGTAAGAACAATACTGACAATGTTTATTATGTTGAAGGTTTAAGGCATAATCTTTTGAGTGTAGGACAATTGGTGGATAAGGGATTTCAATTACAATTCAAGGATGAAAAATACAAAATCATTACCAGATCTGGTTTGGAGATTGCAACTGGTACATAGACAAAAGGTAATATATTTCATTTAAATTTCGGTGAGAAAACATGTTTGATTACACAGATTGATAAGAGTTGGTTATGGCATAAAAAGTTGTGTCATGTGAATTTTGATTACATTGTGTAGATCCATTCAACTAAGGAAGTTAGAGATATACCTAAGATTATGAAGCCCTAAAATTCGATATGTAAAGAATGTCAAATGGGGAAATATGTCAGAACCTCTTTTAGGAGTATACAAGATAAATATAATGATGTTCTTGATCTTATTCATACTGATTTGTGTGGCCCTGCTAGAGTTAAAAGTTTTCAAGGTGATAGATATTCTATGCTAATCATTGATGATTATTCTAGAATGATGTGGGTTACTTTTCTAAAGGAAAAATATGAGGCATTTGAAAAGTTTAAAATATTTAAGGCTAAAGTAGAAACTGAGACAGGATTTAAGATTAAATGTTTGAGGTCAGATCATGGTGGAGAATTCACATCCAATGAGTTTAATAACTTTTGTGAGAAGCATGGTATAAGAAGACAATTTTCTACTCCCTGGATACCTCAATAGAATGGAGTTGTGGAAAGGAAGAACAAAACTATCTTGGATGTTGCTAGAACAATGATGATGGAAGGAAGTCTACCTCATATCTAGTGGAGAGAAGCAATGAGCACAATAGTTTACACATTCAATAGAGTACATATCAAAGGAGAAATCAGTAAGACACCTTATGAATTATGGTTTGGCAATACACCTATAGTTAAGTATTTTAGAATCTTTGGTAGTAAATGTTATATCAGGAGAGATGATATCATTGGAAAATTTGATCCTAGATGTGATTAAGATATATTTATTGGTTATTCTAATGAAAGAAAGGCATATAGATGTTATAACAAGAGATTGCACAGAATTGTGGAAAGTGCTAATGTCAAAGTGGACGAGCTGAATAGAGGTCAAATTAGAGTTTATGAGAAGAAACCAGTGGTGGAAATGATTATATCTGAACCGGTAGAACCTTTATTGGAACATAGTGTTGAACCAGTTACTTTGATAGTATCAGAAAATTATACAGTAACTGAAGAACCAGGAAGGGGAACATAGAGTCAGAAGACTCCTAGGTATGTGAGATGGAATCATTCAGAAGATTAGATCATTGGGGATAAGAACAATAGAGTAATGACAAGAAGAAGAATCACAATTAATGAGGTATGCTTAATTTCACAAGTTGAACCGGTATGAGTAATTGAGACATGTAAAGATGAATATTGGTTGAAAGCTATGGAAGAAGAATTAGATCAGATTGAGAAAAATAGCACATGGACTTTGGTTCCCTGGCCTAAAAATAAGAATGTTATTGGAACTAAATGGGTTTTTAGGAATAAATTGAATGAGGATGGTCAAGTTGTAAGGAATAAGGCTAGAATGGTTTGTAAAGGATATTCTCAAAAGGAAGGAATTGGTTATGGAGAGACTTTTGCACCTATAGCTAGGATTGAAGCTATAAGATTATTTCTTGTGTATGCTACCCATAAAAACTACAAGGTTTATTAGATGGATGTTAAGTGTGCATTTTTGAATGGGGATCTTGATGAGGAAGTTTATATTGAGCAACTTGATGGTTTTTCACTATGAGATGATACAAACATGGTTTAAAGGTTAAGAAAATCTTTATATGGATTGAAAAAAGCACCTAGAGCTTGGTATGCAAGGTTAGATAAATATCTTTTGAAGCTTGGTTTTACTAAGGGTAATATTGACAGTAATTTATATTATAAGATCATTGATGATGATATACTAATTATTGAAGTATTTGTTACTGACATTATTTTTGGAGGTGAAGATAAGGTATTCATCGAATTTTCTAAGAATATGGAGAAAGAATTTGAAATGTCTATGATTGGGGAAATAAAAATTTTCTTAGGTTTGCAGATTACTCAAACTGATAAAGGTATTTTCATTTGTCAAACTAAGTATGCTAGGGAATTGTTGAAGAAATTTGGTATGGGAGATTCTAAACCGGTAAGTACTCCTATGGATACAAGTGAGAAATTGACAAGAAAAGATGTTATTGGTACATAGGAAATTGAGACGATAAGATAAGGGAATGGATTTCTTTGTAGGAGAAATCAGAACAACACCTGCCCCCGATCCCGTACGACACTTAGAGCCATCAAAGTACAACTCCCAAGTTTCATCTTTCTCTGTACAAAGAATGAAGTCATCAGGAAAAGACTCAGGGTTAGGGAAGGAGAAAGGTGAAGGGGCCTCAACTAAGTGATCAATCAATGCTTGCCCTTTAATTGCTCTTTGTGAAACAAATTTAAGGTCAAATTCAGTTAACATCATAACCCACTTAGCTAGGCGTCCTGATAAATCAGTTTTAGAGAAAAGATGCTTCAAAGGATCAAACTTTACCATGACGTGGACTTCTGAATTTAAAAGATAATGTCTCAATTTCTGAGTCGCAAACACCAAGGCTAAGCATTGTCTTTCTATCGTAGAATATCGGGTCTCATAATCGAGTAAGGTATGACTTATGTAATAAACTGGACACTCCTTACCATCTTTATCATGTTGTGCCAATAATGTTGCGAGAGCATGAGAGGAAGCAGCTGTATAAAGAAGAAAGGGTTTAGAAGGTTCGGCAAGTTGAAGGACAAGAGGATTAGCCAAATATACTTTTAAATCTTCAAATGCTTGCTAACAATCTTCGTTCCATTGAAAAGTGATATTCTTTTTGAGAAGTTGAGTAAAAGGAAAAGTACGATCCGCAAGTTGAGATACAAACCTACGAATAGCTTGAATCTTTCCTTGTAAGCTTTTGAGTTGAGACACATTTCTAGGAGGTGGCATGTTGACAATAGCATCTATTTTCTTAGTGTCCACCTCAATCCCACGATGCGAAACTATGAATCCTAATAGTTTTCCACTATCCACACCAAAAACACATTTTTGGGGATTCAAGCGCATGTGATATTTACAAATTCTTTCAAAGATTTGACGCAGGATCTTAACATGATCTATACGGAGAATGGATTTGGCTAAAATATCGTCAACATAATCTTCTAAAATCTTATGCATATAATCATGAAAGATAAGGGTCATCGCTCGTTGATAAGTGGCACCGGCATTTTTAAGTCCAAAAGGCATCATCAACCAACAAAACATACCCCAAGGAGTGGTGAAAGCAGTTTTGAATTGATCTTGAGGATTAATGAAAATTTGATTGTATCCTGAAAAAGCATCAATGAAGGATAACAAAGCATGTCCTGCTATAGAATCAACTATCATGTCAATGTTTGGGAGAGGGAAATTGTCTTTTAAAGAAGCCTTATTTAAATCCTGAAAGTTGGTACACATTCTTATTTTATTATCTGATTTAGCCACAACAACAAAATTTGAAATCCACGGGGAATAGTCAATAGGGTGGATAAATCCAGCCTCCAATAATTTTTCAATCTCAGCCTTAACAAGCAAAGCTACCTTAGGATTCATTTTTCAAATCTTTTGTTTCACAGGCTTAGCATTGGGGACTAAGACAATATTATGAGTAACAATCTTAGGATCTATACCAGGCATGTCAGAATATGTCCAAGCAAAGATCTCAGGGAATTCATGCAATAAATCTGCATATTGTTTTTGTTCTTCTTCATCCAAACACTTTCCAATTTTAATAACTTTTTCTTCATTGCAAGGATCCATTTTAACATTAATGGTGTCACTTATGAGAAGATTACTTTGCTGAGGAGTATCCTTTAACTGAGGGAATTCTTCCACAATCTCAACATTATCAATCTCTCTTGCAAAATAAGCTTCAGTGTTCAAACAATAAGGAAATCCCCTATTGTGATGATAACGAGGAAGAGTGTCATATGCTCCCAAAAATTTAGCTAAAGCATCATCAGTTGGAAAGACATCCAAAGCATAGGCACACAAAGGATCCCCATCAATATACTCAGGGTGTCTCATTGGTAGAGATGTAGAAATAACATTAACACTAATACATGGTCTCTTAGAAGCTTTAGTGCATTTGTAGGGATTATAACCAAGTCCAAAGGTCACATCATAAAGATTATTCTCTAGAGGAACCTTTATCCCTTGTTCGTGAGTGCCACAACCATTTCCATTATACCCATGCTTAGCTAAAATATGAAAACCATGACCATAACAATCAGCCATTTCAGAAAGAGAAGGTGGTTTTTCATAAGACAAAGAATCAAATCCTTCAGAATTAGAGGTGTGAGGAGAAGAAGTTTGAGAAGCGGCCACAAAATTATTGCTCATAGGTTCAGGTAAGATTGATTGATTTTTACTTTCTTCCTTCTTTTCAACTTTAAGCTCTCTAGGAGGAACCCTATACTCACCTACAAAGGTGGGATTAAAATCAAGAGATCCCCAATCGTCTTCTACGAGAACTTCTTCAGGATCAAAAGCCTTCTCATGTGTAGATTCAAGTTTAGAAGAATCTTCTTCAGGAACTTCAAGCTTATCCAAAGAACTTTGATTATTAGAGGGTGATTCGTCCATAGGTAAAGAGTCATCATTAGAAGAACCCCCTTTGGAAGTAGATGTTTGCAAACAAGCTTGAAAATTAGTATCACCTATCAAGGTATATGTCTTATTGTTATAAATAAATTTAACTTGTCTATGCAATGTCGAGGGGACGGCTTGCATACTGTGAATCCAAGGTCTCCCTAATAACAAGTTGTATGTTAGATTTCCCGACATAACATGAATAGGAGTAGGCAAAGTAACAGGTCCCACTGTGAGAGGTAAGGTGATAATACCTAATGAAGTTTTAGCCACATTATCAAAGCCTTGAATGGGACGAGAGTCAGGTTCAATAAGGGATGTATCCACATTCATCTTATGCAATAGATTAATGCTACACACATTAAGGCCAAAGCCATTATCTACCAGTGTTCGTCTTATAGCAGTGTCATTTATGATAACCACAATCATCAAGGGATCATATTGATGTTGAATTTCACTAGTAGGCAGCTCATCTTGAGTAAATACAATTTGAGCTTTAGGATTCATCACAGAGTTAACCAAAGACACTATATTACTAAATGCATTAGGTGGAGGAACATTCAAATCTTTCAAGGCATCTTGTAACATTCCATGATGAGCAGAAGAAGTTTGGATCAAATCCCAAACGGATATCTTGGCAGGGGTAGCTTTAAGTTGTTCTATGAGATCATATTCCTTACCAAGAACTTGTGAAATACGTGGAGCTTGTGGGAGAATTGGTTGAGGATTAGGAAGAGAAACTGGAGTAACGGGAGGAGGATTAGGCTGTCTATTATTTCTAGTATGATAAGTATGGGCAACTGCATGATAACTCTCTCTAGTTAATTGCTTGGCGTAACTATAAGGACTCATAGGTTTTCTTCCTTGCACAGTGATGATAGGTTTATTCAGAGTAAGAAAGGAATCATGACCACACCCTCCTTGGACAGTAAGGAGAGGTGATTTAGGAACTTGAAAGGTAGGAGAAGGATAAGCACCTTGGACTTCAAAGAGAGGCTTATTATGCTCTTTTAGGTTTATCATGTTAACTAATTTAGAAGTTTTGTTCTTGTTTAAAGATTTCGATAAAGCCACAAAGTCATCAAGAGCATCATCCAACAAAGCATGATCATATCTATTAAAAGGTTTATCTTTCGATTCAAAAGGAGACATTTCTTCATAAAGGGGATCATTGAAAACAACCATGTTACTAGATTTAGTGGAAGAGTTGATAGGAATGTATCCTTGAGAGGAATCATTCGACTTATCTTTCTCATCACAATGAAATGGCATAGTAACAATGTTTATGAGTTTTTGGTAAAATGAAGGTTTGGTATCTTTAGGGTTCAAAAACTCATCTAAAGCTTCATCTAATTCATCTTGGCTATACTCATAATCGACATAATTTCATACATCATCATAAATATGAACATCTTGCAAGTAAAAATCCGACATTTTGAAATAAAAGTTGCATAAAACTTAAACACACAATGCAAAGAAACAAAGAAACACACTCTCCTTTTTTTTTTTTTTTTTTTCCTTTTTTATTTTGAAAATGAACTTAAATGAAACACACTAAATCTAGATCTAGATTTAACAAATGCAATGCAAGAGAAAGCAATAATAAGGTTCACGTCGGGTTCACCAAGATGTGCAGGGGAAAAAGCGAGACTAGGCTAACATGTCCTAATCCTACCTTTTGACACACATTGTGGAATACGAAAGAGCCTAGAGGTATCACACAATTGGCTACTTCTTTTTTGTGAAAGAGAGAGCCATGGGCTACCTATTAGGGTTTCTATTCCTTTGTTGTGATTGAGAGATAAAATGATGCAAGTTCAATTCCTAACTTCAAAGTGCAAGTATGAACTAATAACAAAATTGCAGAATTGAAGCTATACAATGGAAAGCTATAAACACAAGGACAAGACAAGAAGGCAGATAAGTACCCAGAGTTAAAATCTGAGTGAAAATATTTAGGACGGGGGCGCGGGTGCCATTGTCTTGATTCTGCTCCTGAAACTGCACCTGAAACTGCTGTTTGGTAACCTGAAAAGCTGTCTGAAACTTGCTGTCTGACAGAAGGACCAGGGCGCCCAGCGCCCCTGTCCTAGGGACCAGGGCAGCTAGCACCCCACGCCCCTATCCTAGTCTTTTGATCTGAAATTTGGTGTGAAGCTCTGTCTTGGTCCACTTCCGTCGGATCTGCAACTTGCGGTGTCGTCCGAATCCCGAAACCTGCACTTATATCTGAAAAGATATGGTGGGCAGCTATATAGGGTTTTGCCTTAGTCAAACCCCCGCTTTGGTGATTTCCACCTCCATGAATAGCCAAGTTGTATTGTAAAAGTAGTGTGTGTGCAAGATCCTAAAAATGCAAGTAAGGAAACTAGAGCAACCTAGAAAGTAAACCCTAGTTGCTTGTAAATGATAATGTAAATGCTCCAAATCAAGATGCAAAGTGATCTAAAGCATGAATACAAATGATGTAATGAAGCTTATGTAAAGACTTGAAAACAACATGAAATCATACCCAACCCCAAAGGAAGGGTACAAGCCAATCTTCAGTCGATGATCCCTTATTGCTCTTCAATGTCTTCAAAGCTCTAAATGGATGAATGAAATTGATGAATGCTTGTTGGATGGAAGTTGAATGTTGTTGAAGTCTTCAAAGATCTGCTCTTTCGCTGCATAGAAGGTCCTTTTAGCCAAAATCTGGATCCTTTCAAATGAAGAAAGAGAGCTCTTATATATGAAACCCTAGGTCTTAATTTCAACTTTTGGCCGACCTAGAGATTGAATCTCCCGCCAATATCTTGGGGTTAAGCTTTATTTTATGATTGGATTGTGCTCCTCAAATTTTGGGAAAAATGTCCGGGACCGTGTGCACTCCGGGCACCATGGTCTCGACAACTTTTCACCAAATTTTCAGGGCCGTCAGATATGATGATTTTAAAGAGAATCCCGAAGTTACAGGTGATTTCGAGATGTTTTGAGCCCCGAAATCAAGCCCCCAAGTTCAAAATAGGACCTAATTAGGGTTTTTGATTAAATGATGTATTAGAGGAATAAAATGAAAGGGGCACACTTTAATGAAAGGGCCCAACTAGAAG